>NC_064631.1:206912800-207212800 GCF_023864275.1 Schistocerca cancellata | reverse complement strand
CAAGCGAATAGTGTGTTCCTATGTATACTATCCTCTAGATACAACGCTTTCCCCTGCTACCTCGTACCTGTGATCATGTAAGATTTCACGGCTTATTAACTTGCGTTTTATAGTGAGAGCTGCTGCTGATTAATACGATCAGCTGGATACATTACACCCACGGCCCACCTGACCATCATCATTAGTTGAGAACATTTTATCCTGATCTTGTGTAATGGAACTGCGAGATACACGTACGGAGTTCTTACCTTAAGCTGGCGGAGAGATCGACTGCAGGAATATTGCCCATAGGTGACTGCGTGCCCGCCGGCTGGTGTGGCCGTGCGCTTCTAGGCGCTAGTCTGGAGCCGAGCGTCCGCTACGGTCGCAGGTTCGAATCCAGCCTCGACTGGGTGTTGTGTATTTCTAAGTTTTAGGGGACTGATGACCTCAGAAGTTAAGTCCCATAGTGCTCAGAGCCATTTGAACCAATCGTACAACCGCATAGCGTAGTCATTCTTAGAGGATCCGTTACGACACTTTCGACTCATCAGAACAGCGTGTCCCCATATCTGGTGATTAACCGTACACGGGAAGTTTGTCGTTAGAAACGGACTACGCAGATGCCGTTGTAAGTCCTTAATTACTATTCTGAAAACACTACACAATTATTGTTCCAAGTGACATCTTTTATTGCGTGGTGTGATATTTAACGCACGTTCAACGTTACTCACCCTCCACTACTCACGACGGCGGCCCTCAGCGAGATACTTTTACAATGCAGTAATTAAAATATTTAACAAATAACTGGCAGAGCCCTAACTGACCCAACGTACCACTGTGATGCCTCCTTTAGACCCTTATTAAACAATATTTCTCAACACTGGGGAGATCCATAAGTAATACAATCGTCCACTGTGGCCTACGCTACCAGACTTATTCATTCGCGACTCTTCAGGACAACGGACTGTTTCTGCCTGGACAAGGAAGTTTCCAGCTCGAGTGTTTTAGCCAATACATCAAGAGATTTCTTGCTACTACATATGGCAGACCTTTTCTTAGCCAACAGGAAGCGAGCTCACTGTTACAATGTGGGTGACGACATTACACATCAGCAAAACACACTCAGAAAACGCCATGTTTTCTTCCTGTCCATACCGACGGTCTTGTCACATTCTGCGCAATTTTACGCATATTCGATACCCATTTTTACATTAGTGTTACACTGTGCCTACTATTTCTTTCACTCAGTTACCCATCTCGCCTTCTTCCTGTGCTAATTGCAGTGCGGAGGTCCAAGAAAGGTCAAATCGCTGTCATGAAGGACACTGGAGCATCAAACCGACAGACAGCACAAAACCAGGAAGATATCGTTAGTTGCATGTGTGCATTCTCGTCACGTTCTGTGTAGCTACGTCCTGAAAAGTTCCATTAACTTTAGATACATCCGGCAGCAAAGTTTTACTAATACTATTCATTCTTCATTCGTATGCCTGGCTTTCTTCTCTATTTATATCACTGAAAATTAGCTCTCATAGGGATGCAATTTTAATCAACACACTCACTAGTTTTGAAAATACTGGAATATCAGTTTGATATCGTTAGGAGCAGGTGTTTGTGATGTAAGACTTTCCATTTTCCTCAGTGTATGTTGTTATACACTCCTGGAAATGGAAAAAAGAACACATTGACACCGGTGTGTCAGACCCACCATACTTGCTCCGGACACTGCGAGAGGGCTGTACAAGCAATGACCACACGCACGGCACAGCGGACACACCAGGAGCCGCGGTGTTGGCCGTCGAATGGCGCTAGCTGCGCAGCATTTGTGCACCGCCGCCGTCAGTGTCAGCCAGTTTGCCGTGGCATACGGAGCTCCATCGCAGTCTTTAACACTGGTAGCATGCCGCGACAGCGTGGACGTGAACCGTATGTGCAGTTGACGGACTTTGAGCGAGGGCATATAGTGGGCATGCGGGAGGCCGGGTGGAAGTACCGCCGAATTCCTCAACACGTGGGGCGTGAGGTCTCCACAGTACATCGATGTTGTCGCCAGTGGTCGGCGGAAGGTGCACGTGCCCGTCGACCTGGGACCGGACCGCAGCGACGCACGGATGCACGCCAAGACCGTAGGATCCTACGCAGTGCCGTAGGGGACCGCAGCGCCACTTCCCAGAAATTAGGGACACTGTTGCTCCTGGGGTATCGGCGAGGACCATTCGCAACCGTCTCCATGAAGCTGGGCTACGGTTCCGCACACCGTTAGGCCGTCTTCCGCTCACGCCCCAACATCGTGCAGCCCGCCTCCAGTGGTGTCGCGACAGGC
This sequence comes from Schistocerca cancellata, assembly GCF_023864275.1. Taxonomy (NCBI): domain Eukaryota; kingdom Metazoa; phylum Arthropoda; class Insecta; order Orthoptera; family Acrididae; genus Schistocerca; species Schistocerca cancellata. The sequence goes on along the minus strand of NC_064631.1, from coordinate 207,210,495 downwards.
GTGAATGGAGGGACGAATGGAGACGTGTCGTCTTCAGCGATGAGAGTCGCTTCTGCCTTGTTGCCAATGATGGTCGTATGCGTGTTTGGCGCCGTGCAGGTGAGCGCCACAATCAGGACTGCATACGACCAAGGCACACAGGGCCAACACCCGGCATCATGGTGTGGGGAGCTATCTCCTACACTGGCCGTACACCACTGGTGATCGTCGAGGGGACACTGAATAGTGCACGGTACATCCAAACCGTCATCGAACCCATCGTTCTACCATTCCTAGACCGGCAAGGGAACTTGCTGTTCCAACAGGACAATGCACGTCCGCATGTATCCCGTGCCACCCAACGTGCTCTAGAAGGTGTAAGTCAACTACCCTGACCAGCAAGATCTCCGGATCTGTCCCCCATTGAGCATGTTTGGGACTGGATGAAGCGTCGTCTCACGCGGTCTGCACGTCCAGCACGAACGCTGGTCCAACTGAGGCGCCAGGTGGAAATGGCATGGCAAGCCGTTCCACAGGACTACATCCAGCATCTCTACGATCGTCTCCATGGGAGAATAGCAGCCTGCATTGCTGCGAAAGGTGGATATACACTGTACTAGTGCCGACATTGTGCATGCTCTGTTGCCTGTGTCTATGTGCCTGTGGTTCTGTCATTGTGATCATGTGATGTATCTGACCCCAGGAATGTGTCAATAAAGTTTCCCCTTCCTGGGAGAATGAATTCACGGTGTTCTTATTTCAATTTCCAGGAGTGTATGTTGCGATTTAACACACTTAGGTAGACTGTACCTCGTTTATTAAATCGAAGATACTCTATCCGATCATAAATGTCTGGACGTATGTTAGTGGACATTAAAATGGAGATTGTTGGTTACAGCCAGACAGTTACACTTTTTCATCAAAACCATCCGAACTGTTAGTAGGCAGTAATATGGGGAATCCTTACCCTCCGCCGTTTTGATGGCTGAGGTGTCTGAATGTCTCTGGAGAAAAGGCAGCCCATTCTTCCTCAACAGCTGAAATCAGGCAAGGCAGTCATGTAGGATGTTTGGGTCTAGAGAGAAGTTTACGTTTTAAATGCAAAAGGTGTCCCACTGGATACAGATCGCAACCCTGGGCAGGCAGACGATCTCAGGATTTTGATTGACCACAGACGCTGCTTTATGACAGGGTGCCTTGTGTAGCGAATACAGCCAATGTCTCCGAACTAGGCACACCAATATGGTTTTCAATGTCTTCATATTACTTAGCAGGTAACGTTTTCTTGTGTACAATAAGGGGACCAAACCCCAACCACAAAAATGTCCCCATTCCTTACCTCGACGTCGTGGATACTTCACTATTGGGCTACGGCAGGTACCATTCCCCAGGTATTCGTCAGACCCAAACCCTCCAATAGGATTGCCACAGGGTATAGTATGATTCATTACTCCAAATCACTCGTTTCCAGTCATCCACTGTGCAGCCGTACCATTCCGTATACCACCTCAACCTCCTCTTAGCAGTGACTTCAGGAGTGGGTGTTTAATTAATTGAAAGAGATCTATTTCAGTTGTACCAACGGTTTATTCAAACCTCAATAGGCTTCGAAGCGTCAAAATCTTACCTTCAGGTAAATAAAATTATTGTCTGCGGTAATGTATCACACTAGGTCGGGCCAGTCAGTACAAGGGCACCAGAACACTGTGGCTTGGGCGGAAACTGTCCGCCATCGGGTAGCCGCACTGTATGAACGCCAACGACGACTAACGTCAGTCGGCTTAGCTACACGGAATTTGGGATTAAAGACTGCAATAACGACAGTAACAACAGCAATTACAGCTACAATATATTTCAGTCCCTGTCTCAAACACTAATTGAATTTTGAAAAAATTATCAGCAACGTGCTCCGAAGACTTTCAGTGTAAAGAGTTATTCTCAGTCCATCAACGCGCTTGTCAAAGAGGGTGGAGGAGTGGGTGGAGATTTAGAACACCCCAATGCCTTGGGGTGGGAAACCGCACATAAAGGCGGAAGAATCAGTAACGATCAACGGCGTGATGAAGCAAAAGGTAATGGATACCACTACACTAAAGAGAAACATCATGTATCCAGAGACTGCTACCTGTACTTGAAAGACTATCATGATAAACTCTCCTTCACAGAAAAATCTGAATTAGTCCCTCTTTCGGATCTATCAGAGGGGACTGCCAAAGGGGAAATGAGCATACGAAAGAGATCTAACGAAAATGGTAAAATTCTGCGAGTCGGATCGTGAAATGTGTGATGTCTGTAAATGGTAGGGTAATTAGAAAGTCTGAAAACAGAACTGCTAATGCTCAGTCAGCTTTTCGTTGTAGCATAAGTAAAACGTACCTTTCTCCACCCTTTGTTGCGTTACAGAGAAGCTCCTGCCTTGCATCGATGGAAAATGTTGGTGATTTTGAAGGGAACACTTGCATGAGTGGTGTGGTTACCTTATAGTTTTCCCTTCAATACCCAAATTTCACAATGTAATTTTATAGCATTTTTGCAGTTACTGGGTGTTTCTGACATCCAGTCAGTCTTGTCAATGGATTGTGACTGTTGAGGAGTTGTTGAGCTTACCTCCAGCATTCAACTCTGAAAAGTGGAGACGTTCTCCAGATTGTATAACTTCACCCTACAGGAACTAGTTGCTGTTGTAATGGTCATAGTATCGAGAGTACCACGGATGTGGTTTAGTTCCAACGACTGTGTCGTTGCAAGAGTTCTATATCTTACCTTCTTTACGACAGGGGAACAACCATCGGAATCCCATCGATCGTGTCTCTTTCGACGAATGTATGGCAGAAAATTTGAATGAAATCTATATGAAGACTCGATTCTTTGGATGACACGGTGGAAAATAATCTGCAACGAAGAGCCAACGATACTGAATTATGACAACGAATCAGAATTAAGTACAAACTGCAATAGATTTAAAACGTGGAGCACAAGTTCGGGCTGGACAAGAAAATATCGGGGTATACGCAATGTAATTTTCTATGGACTCCTCCGAGAATCTGCGATTTACTAATTCAGAGAAACAGTAACAATTGCAAATCAGGAAGGCGAACACCTCTCCGGTGCAGAGTTGAGTGGCCATCGCGCAGCGACACAACCCTCAATGCCACAGCCACTATGCAATCAGACCTGCTACACAACATATAATAGAGATATGAGAGCTGCACACATTCATAGCAGCACTGAAGCAATATCTACATGTAAAGGATTTCTTTCCTGACACCAGTTTCATACGCTGCACATTTTCTGAACGGAGAGGGTAAGGTCCCATGGCTGTCTTCACTTCCCGTTAAACTACAACCACGCAGGAGAAATGTACGGGCAAGCGAATAAGTAAAGACGAGTTCCTTTCTGATCCATACGTTCAAACCACTGACTCAACAATGACATGCTTTAACTTCAGAGTTATTCTTGTGTGTTGGTTGTATTTGTTCAGTGAATAGATCAAGTCTAGTGATTTCCGAGCATTTATTGTGAGTTCCACGTTGTCCAGACGCATCAAGAAAGAAATGAGGGTGGATGATTCCTTTTCTATACTTTGGAAGGACTAAAGCTGAGGACATAATTCTCAGAATTCAGTTTCAGTATGACGACCGACCTAATAAATCGAGTATAAAGTGTGTGTCTGCAACTAAGAGCTTTCGCCTTAAAGACCCATTTCGAAAACAGGCAGGAACGTCCGGACACATCATCAAATGAATGCTGATGACTGTCGTACTAGAACTGATGATACTGATCGTTGAGTGGAACGTTTAGTCAGGATTAAACATTTTGAACCATATATTAACCTCTAAACTACTGCAAAGTGGGCGAATTGGGTAACAAGTCAGCCCACACACAAACGGGAACATGTGTAAATTTCGAAATCACATATAAGATGGTTTGAGGAAAAGGGAATCACTTTCCGAGTCGCATAGGAACTGTTTATCAGATGTGGGTCCATTACTACGACCCACAGAATAATCAGTAGAGCTACGTGTGAAACGTACATGTTTACCTGCATAAAAATATTAAAAATCCAATGCTTCTACAGGATAACAGATCATCTGTGTTCTGGGAAAGGTTACTGATGATTCTTTACCTTGGCCAAACAATGAATACTGCGAGCAACTGTGCGCTGCTGCATGTGGGGTCTTGCCCACTCGTTGCTTATAGGGTGCTTAAAAGATGTTGCATTCTCGGAATGCTACACAACAATTCAAACAAATAATATTGTTTTATTTCTAGAAAGCAAATTGCCAATACTTAACTTTAATTACAGCAAATGTCGCTAGCGAGAGGCGACATGATAACAGTGAAGTTCTTTCTATACAATAAGTCCAAGTAAGCACTTCAGACGGATCACGACAATGCGTTAGCGTAGCACTGATGTCCGCTGCAGACGGGGCCGAACTGAGCGGCCGAGCCTAGCAGGAGCGGCACTTACATCCACATCTTCCACTTCCTCGCACCACTGGCCGTCGTTTCTTCACCACCTTCTCTGATCTTGCGTTCGGCATCTTGGTTCCGGCGCTTGTGGTTACTCCAGAACACTGCAAGATCTTAATACAAAAATCAAACAACAAAGTATAGGTAATCTTTCAAAACGATGATTTTTTTCAAGATAAGGCCAGACCTCGCTTAGTTAACAAAACAGCAAGGTGGATTCAAAGCTGTGAATCGGAGGTGATGGATTACGCACCCTGCAGTAGTGACTTATTAGCTCCCAGCGATTTTCACACGTTTCAGCCGAGAATAAAGCACGTGGATGGATTCAGGTTTTCGTTGGATGTCGAGGTTGTGGAGGAGATGGTAGAGTAAATGTGCACAATGCCATAAAACATCTTTCATGAGGTAATGACGAACCCTGTCACTAGATGGATCAAGTGCGTAGAGGTTGAAGGAGATTACTTAGAGAGATTATATTAAGTGTAAAGTTGTTTCGCAATTAAAAAAAAAGAAATATTTTGAAGAAATTCTTTTTACTTTTCGCCTTGTCCCCGTTAAGTCAGACACATGAAGACGGATGAGATATAGCTAGTAATGAAGCCTGGGATCTTGATTTATATATGAGATCGTGTTAATTGGGAAGCGGTAATGAACAAAAACGTTAGGAAAGCCGAAATTCAGTGTCGATTTGTGTGAGCAATACATCATTCATACGACAACTCGAAAAGCGTAGCGCAAAGAAAATTAGTAAGTATCATACAAAACCGTGACTAAGATTGCATACAAAATTTATAGCACTCAAGAAGCATCCTCAATAAAAAAAATGAAATGAGCGTATGGCATCGTTGGCCAGGAGGCCCCATCCGGGGAAGTTCGGCCGCCAAGTGCAAGTCTTATTTCAGTCGACACCACATTGGGCGACTAGCGCGCCGGTTATGAGAATAAAATGATGATCAGGACAACATTAAGTCCCCAAGAGGAGAAAATCTGAAACCCGGCCGGGAATCGAACCTGCGCCCACTTGCATGGTAGGCAAGCAAGCTACCACCCAGCTAAGCATGTTGACCAGCATCGTCAATAATACCATCGAATGAAGTTGTTATAACCACGTCACTATCTACGAAGTTGGCTTCTTTGAAGTATCTGTGGACAAAAGACGCTTCAGTACACAAAAAAAGTAATGCGTGCATGTATTAAGAGAAGACAAAAAGCTCTTGAGATACAGTTGTAAATATATTGGAGCAGTCAGTGCGTTGCCTAACTAGCGGACCTTGTCTCCTGGCATGAACGGCTGACAGATAGACATTATCCGAATTATGTGTAATGAAGGTTGTACCACGACTCTCGAGTACTGTTCACTACTACGTCTAAAGCAGAGCCACTTTGACTGTTCTAATAAGTGAGATCACAATGAACCTTCAGTCAAGGTGATGGCACTTGGAAACTCCTTCTCAGTGACCTCTTACTGTGCTTGCTGTATGTGTCGTCGCTTCCACGTAGAAGACAGGGTGGGAAAGAAAAACGGTATTTATAAAAATAACGTCCCATGCAACGCTAGTTCAGAAGGAATGGCTGGAGTTAGTCATATTGCTATAAAATGCTGCGCTTCATCTTCCTGTTAAGGGATCTACAGACGCAGAGAAGACCTAAATTTGACAAAGTCATGCCAAATGCCATTACGTAGTAAGTCAATATTCGCTTATCACGGAGGAATAGCGAGAAAATATACTTGTTGTTACATTGGTGCTTAAGTAACGCAGTGAAATAGAACCGTCACTCGATCGACTGGGCCGGCCCGTGTGGCCGTGCGGTTCTAAGCGCTTCAGTTTGGAACCGCGTGACCGCTACGGTCGCAGGTTCGAATCCTGCCTCGGGCATGGATGTGTGTGATGTCCTTAGGTTAGTTAGGTTTAAGTAGTTCTAAGTTCTAGGGGACTGATGACCTCAGTAGTTAAGTCCCATAGTGCTCAGAGCCATTTGAACCAATCGATCGACTGGGAGCATACAGAATAGCCAGCTGCGGTGGCCGAGCGGTTGTAGGCGCTTCAGTCCGGAACCGCGCGACTGCTACGGTCGCAGGTTCGAATCCTGCCTCGAGCATGGATGTGTCTGTTCTCCTTAGTTAGGTTTAAGTAGTTCTAAGTTCTAGGGGCTGATGACCTCAGATGTTAAGTCCCATAGTGCTCAGAGCCATTTGAACCATACAGAATAAACAAACATGAAATACGGTAAGTTAATAAGATGTGGGTTTAACTATACACTACAAATGCTTTTTCCACGTGCTCATTCCAAGTTTCTGTCTGTTATTCATTGAGTGTAATGAAAAGAACCCAAGAACCATTCCCACACATTCCTTTCGGCGGTAATTGTGGTGAGTAAAACGAGCTGCCTGGTAACCAATTAAAGTATTTTTGGAAAACCAAGGATTTTGCTGTAGACCGACATACCGCGATTAGTAAGACACAATATTCAATTAAATTTTTTTGCGGTACTCCAATTGATTAAAAACAGCGAAGGGCATTTAATTATGCCTAACAAGATTAATTTGGAAGTTTGAAGTCTGGTGACGTTTAAGACGCAGCAGCGCGGAGGCATAATTAAAAGTTGCCCTCTGGGAGGGTGGCCGCCACTGGCACAAGGAAAGATCTAAAGGCAGAAGAAGAGGAGAAAAAGTGGTCGAGAAGAAGGGGGGAGAGAGAGAGGTGGTGACAGCAGCGAGAGGTAGGGAAGAGATACGATGACAGCGGAGAAATATGACCCCCACGACGCTTGAAAGGTCGCCTTTATTTACGACTGTATTATTGCGTTGTCGACAGGAACGAGTAATTGTGACTTTGCCAGCAGGCTACAAGGCAACCGGGCACGGAGTGGAGCTCCGCTTTTTTACGCAGAGTCAGAAAATTGGCTCGTCCACAGAAGAACAGGTGCCAGGTGCGAGTACAATACTCAAAACCCAGTTACAAACTGCGTATCAAAACCGTGTACAGCAGTGAAAGACTATAGGGGGATCACTTAGAAATAGCAATTACTAATAGAGTTTCTGCACCACACCCTGGGGAACATACATGGAATTCGGAGAGGTTTTCCCGTTTCCTCTGTAAGCACAGCTGATACTACGTCGTGAAGTGGGATTAGTTAACAATTTGAAATATCATATGCTTTCAAACTCAGCGTTCGTACCTATACCACTTGTAGTCATTTGAGTTCGGCCACACCTTCTAACAGTATGCTTGACACCACATTTAAGAATTATTGAAAACTATCTGAGTACCTGGCATTACCCAGGTATCTTCACCGAAGCGCCAAAGAAACTGGTATAGGTATGCGTATTCAAATACTGAGATATGTAAACGCGAAGAATACGACGCTGCGGTCAGCATCGCCTATTTAAAACAGCAAGTGTCTGACGGCCGTTGTTAGATCGTTACTGTTGCTACAATGGCTGGTTATCAAGATTTAAATGAATTTGAACGTGGTGCTATAGTCGGTGCACGAGTGATGGGACACAGCATCTTCGAGTTAGCGATGATGTAGGGATTTTCTCGTACGGCAATTTCAAGAGCGTGCCGTGAATATCCAGAATCCTCCATAAAACATCAAATTATCGGCATCGCTGCGGCAGCAGAAACAGTCTGCAAAAACGGGAGCAACGGCGACTGAAGAGAAACGTTCAACGTGACACATTGTAGCCCTTCCGCAATTTATTGCAGATTCCAATGTTGGGCCATCCACAGATGTCAGTGTTCGAAACATTCAACGAAACGTCATCGATATGGGCTTTCGGAGCCGACATTGGACTGTTGATGACTGAAAACCTGTTGCCTGGTCGGATGAGTCTCGTTTCAAATTGAGCGGAGACGACCTTATGAATCCCCGGAACCTGCATGTCAGCAGGGGAATGTTCAGTCTAGTGGAGGCTCTGTAATGGTGTGGAGGTGTGCAGTTAGAGGGATATGGGACCCCTGATATGTGCAGATGTGACCCTGACAGGTGACACGTACGTAAGCATCCTGTCTGATCACCTGTATCCATTCGTGTCTATTATGCAGTCCGACGGAGTTGGGCAATTCCATCAGGACCATGCGACACCCCTCACGTTCTTAATTGCTCCAGAGTGGCTCCAAGAACACTATTCTGAGTTTAAAGACTTCCGCTGGCCACCAAACTGACCAGGCATGAACATTGTTGAGCATATCTGGGATGCCTTGACACGTGCTATTACGAATTTATGGACAGCCCAGCAGAATTCTTGGTGTCAGTTTCCTCAGACATTACTCGAGTCTATGACAAGTCTTGTTGCGGCACTTCTGCTTGCTCACAAGTGCCCGACATGATATTAGGCAGGTGTGCCAGTTTCTTTGGTTCTTGGCTCTTGGGTGTATGAATTCAAACTGCATTAGTACAACACCTTCTCCCACCCCATTATCTACCTTCTCCTCCTTCCCATCTCCTCCGCACTCTCTTTATCTGTATTCTCCTCTTTCATTTCTCTGGCCATTTCCTCCTTCCAAGCTCTCTGTCAATTTCTTCTCCATCCCTCTTTCTGTCCATTCCCCCCTCATTTTCATTCTGTCCATCTGTTCGTCTCGCTATCTCTATTTATCTCCTCATTTCAGATGTCTGTCCATCTGCTTCTTGCCCCCCTCTCTCTCTTCGTTACCATCCCCACTACAGTAGGAGGTTTCTGGTTCTTACCCCCAAACAATGTCTCTCCAAATGTTGCGACATGGTCTTTATTTCTGTATATAATCACACAATGTTATGTTGTCAGTCTACAGGTATCGGTCAGCAATGATCACTTTCAGACCTGTTTAAGAAACATGTCCTAATATAATGCAGCCATATTTTCATCGACAAAAGATAAACATTTTTTAAAACAGATCTGAAGATGGTCATTGTTGACGTAAACCTGTAGTCTGAGGACAAAGACGTGAGTCGGTCGCCTGCTGCCTTTGTCGTGCATTTGCCTCAGTTTTGTTAAGAAAGGGTTCCTCATCTTTCACATTCAAATCGACGGCAGTGTGACTAAGTAGACAGACGGTCGCACCGTATGGCCCAAATGGAAGTAATGTGACGTCTGTTCATCAAATACTTGTGACCGCCCTGAGCGGCAGTTTGCGCGTATCTCGTCATTGTCTCAGCGATATTATAGATCCCACACCCTGTTGAATTCAGATGTCTTTATTCTCGTGTAATCTCCGATATGCTATGACGCACGCGTGTTGCATCGATTCTCATCCGATGGTAAATTCGATTAACCCGTGACTCACTCCACAATCGCTATACACCTGCCGGTAACAGACTGCTTAGCTGTATCGTAGTACACGCTGAGCTAGGCACAACATTCGGGCGCTACACACGCACGTTCAAAGCCTTGGGCATTCAGTCTATACCGTTTGTAGAAATTGCAGTGTGTTCCATATACAGTGCCTTGTCTCCTAAACTCGCATCAGAGAATTTAGTTGGCAAAGATATACCATTGTGTCTATAGCAGTGGACTCTTTCAGGATAATAAAGCCATGTAATTGACAAGTGACTCGATTGGATATGTATGTCACGGCTGAAAAGGTAGTATTTCGCAGACGGCTATCGGTAGAAATGCTGGAGGCCTGTCGAATTACAGTGTGGATACTGGCAGTATTTTACTAAAGAGTGGGTTGCAATTGAAAATCCATTTAAGTTATCTGGGATATGAAAAAATATTAAAAACCTCAGCTAACTGTCGGTACACACAGCTCCTGCATTGGACCGAGGACGGAAGTGGTGCTTCAGAAAAGCAGTACGTTCATCATATCACGTAGAGATTAATGTAACAACACATATCTTTGTAGGAAAACGTATTTGTTATTAGTCTTCAGACTGATTTGTTGCAACGCGCCACAATTTCTTATAGCGTGAGAATCTCTGCATCTCAGAGCAGCACTTGTGCCGAGTGTCCTCAATTATATGTTACATACATTCCAAATTCTGTCTGCTCCCACCGTTTATGCTCTTTAGGACTCAGTTTGATACCATGGAAATTATTCTCTAAGTATACTATACATGTATTATCGACGTGTTTCTCTTATAGTTAGTGATGTCAACATATTCAGTTCCTGACTGATTCAGCGGAGTATCTTCTCATTTCTTATGTCATCGGTCGGCTGAATTTTCAGCATCCTTCTGCATATCCGCAACCCAAACGCTTCGATTCTCTTTTTATTTTCTTTACAGTTCGTGATTCGTTTCCATGCAATACTCTGCTCCGAAAGTACGTTTCCAGAAATTCCATCCTTAAATCGAAGCTTCTACTTGAAACTTGTAGACTTTTTTTAGCGAGGAATGCGCGCTTAGCCTTTTTAATCTGCGTCATATGACCTCCTTGCTTCGTCCAACATGCCTTATTAAGCTTCCCTTCCCTTCGTTAACTACGTCATTTCCAGACTGGATGTATAGATTATCTATAATTTCATTTCTGCAGTTGCATAGTGCTACCGTCTCTTCTTGCCTTCTCTTAACCTATTATTCGCGTTCTGTAGACTGTTTCGGTCAAACGATTCTGCAATTCTTCCTCACTTCCACAGAAGAATTGTGCGTCCTTTCGGATGATACAATTGATATCCTTTAACCTTCTATTTCAATGTCTTTTCTGAATATTTATTCAGTTTCGACCATTTCGTCTTCGATATCCACGCCTAACAGTACAAAGTAATGACTGTACCACCTACTAAATCCGATCACTATTCTCTTCGTAATCCATACTTAGTGGTTCTTGCACATATATGACAAGTATGATTATATCTACGTTTCCCTAATGCACACACCTATTTTGTGGGCCCTTAAAAATAGTATCAAGTTTTACATTGTTGGTTACGTTTATCGAATCTGAAAAACCCTACGAAAGTATTTTCAGTTTACTTAAGATTTACGTCTATTATCAAGCGTTATGTCACAACCGTTTCCTTTCCTTTCGGCGAACTATTCAACATCTGCCAAATGCTCAGTTTTGTTATTGATTTATATATTAATCTGGTCAGCAAGTTGGATGGATTACGTCGAACTAGTTGAAAAGTAGAGAATGAATTGAAGTGACTTCAGTCTTGAGCAATTTGACTTAGTGAATGTGACGCATCTGAATCTGCGTCAACCAACCTGATGTGGCAATGAGATCTACGCTGACCAAATGGATGAAAAGGCGAATCTACCGAGACCATCTACTTACTCGTAAATCGGAAAGCTGCTGCGGAAACGGTACATGCGTATTGGTTATATTGATACTGAGCTGATTGTTATTCTAGAAATTCTAAGTTTCAATCTGATTATGCCAAGAACCGAAACGTCTTCATAAATAAAATGACGAACAAGGGGAAGCAACAACGTTGGGATCACAGATTTACTTCAAAATTTATACACCTTTAGTAGACCATTAAAAAAACATAATGTAGAATTAGTAAGGTACACCACTATGGCAATTCCGAGAATACAGCGAGAGAAGTCTTACGTGTCTATTATGTCGCTTATGTATCTGTGAGTAGTTACCGGACGTTAGAGTCCATGGCGGTCCAGTGGTCGCCTGCACGGTGGTTCAGTGTGTTCGGTCAAAAAAATGGCTCTGAGCAGTATGAGACTTAACATCTGAGGTCATCAGTCCCCTAGAACTTAGAACTACTTAAACCTAACCTACCTAAGGACATCACACACATCCATGCCCGAGGCAGGATTCGAACCTGCCACCGTAGCGGTCGAGCGGTTACAGAGTGAAGCGCCTAGAACAGCTCGGCGACTCTGGCCGGCTTTGTTCGCTGTGGTCTCTATAATAAAAAGAAGACAAAGTGAAAGGATCACCAACGAACTTCATGGCTGTCATGTGACATCCGCTACGACCAAATACAACAACAACGAGCAAATTGCAAAAAAAAGAGGAAAAGGTGTTTAGTGTTCGAGCTACATACGACGAACGTGTATGAAGCAAGGGACCGATTCTCGCTCTCACGTCATTTTTAATCTCTACTATCGGAAGAAAGAGAATTTTTCAAAATGTCAACGAGATACGTTTTCCCTTAGAAACTCTGAACATTACGTACAAACGCTGGAAAACGCTTCCATTCGATGTGGTAGATGCCGTTCCAATTTATGTTTTCCGTGTGTGTATGACAAATACAATCCTGGAACGTGTGATGTCGAAAGCTCTTATGGTATGGTACACTATGAATTACTACATTACTGAATAACGTCATTCGCAAATTATTTTTCGTGGTTTGTCTTGGGCTTTCCAAGTCCGTCCCTCGTACTTGAAAATTTAACTAAAGTAGTTATGAAATTCAATACAACATCAGGAAAATGCAAGTTTTTTTTTCATTATATTACCCCTTCAATGTCATGTAAAATTAATTTTCCAATTTATGTTTTCCGTGTGTGTATGACAAATACCATCCTGGAACGTGTGATGTCGAAAGCGCATTTACTCTACTCTTGTGGTATGGTACACTGTGAATTACTACATTAATGAATAACGTCATTCACAAATTATTTTTCGTGGTTTGTCTTGGGCTTTCCAAGTCCGTCCCTCGTACTTGAAAATTTAACTAAAAATAGTTATGAAATTCAATACAACATCAGGAAAATGCAAGTTTTTTTTCATTATATTACCCCTTCAATGTCATGTAAAATAAATAATGTGGCCAGTGATGAAAAAATATGGATTAAAAAGTAAGTGTTTGCATGATTCATACCGTCGCGTCAACCACGAGCCTCTCGCTACGCGCAGTCGCTAACCACTTTTCTTTTAAATCACAGTGACTGGGTACTATCATGGCACTTCAGCAGACCAGAGATAAATCATCATATAATGTAAGCTGCAAATCGGAGAAAAAATTAATTATGATTACAAAATAATAAACAAAGAGGACAGAAAAAGAAACAAGAACATAGCCAACAAACCACCATCAAGCTATCATCATATGTACCAACAGTTTTTCATAGTTTTTCTATATTTCATTAGTTTTTCAAAATTTTATTTATTTTGTATATATCATATTTATTTATTTGTTTACTTATTTATTTAGTTTTAACGGACAATCTAAAAGCAGAAGGACAATGATATAGACTATAGTCTACATAGATAAATTATAATGTGATTGCAAGAATTGTATTCGTTCATGTGTATATGTATGCTACATCTATACATATTTTACAATAGCACTGGAGCGACACTGAGACAAAACACAAAACAAAAAGAGAAGTGAAACTAGGAGACAACAAGCAGGAGCATATCAGATGGGAACATGGATAACAAAGAAAACAGCTACCATCAGAAAAATTAACTAAACCAACACTTTGCCGACGAGAAACAAGGTTCAACAAGATGGCGAAGAGGTCTCGATATCGAGGTATTTGCTTGACCACAATAACTTTTTATAGCCTACATCGTCGCACAGTTACATATTAGGAGCGTAAAATTTCTCTTGCAATTTTCTCGATATTCCCAGAGTACTGCACCTTACTACTTCCACTTGCTCTTTTAATGTTCTACTAAAGATGTACAAAGTTTGAAGTAAATAGGTGAACCAAACAATGTGGCATCCCCTTGTAAGCAATCCAGAAGACTTTATTCACAAAACGCTAACTCGTCTAGAAAATAAATCCGTATCACATGCCGTGAATTAATGACAGTTGGAAAAGGGAGGTCGGATGTCCACTGCCGAAGAAAAAAAGAAAGACGACATCAATTTCGATTAGATGATAAGACTATCCAGGCAGTAGCAGCTGGCCGAGACACAAGCAGCAATAGGGAAGTAACCGACTTCGTGACTTTCACGAGTTCCTAACCAGGAGCGAATTTTATAATGTCATCTGTATGCTTTAATACATTTGTTTCTTGAGTTTCTGCGTTTTAATTTAATATCTAATAGCCACAGTTCTCGCGGTTTCGTTTGCATCGGAAAGTAAACCCATTTTGTGACATATTACAAGTTCTTAACCACGGGCGAATTATTTAGTTTCAACTGAGTGCTTCGGTAGTTAGGTTTCAGAATCTCTGCGTATTAATCTAATTCATTAGACACAGTTCCTGCGTTTTCGTCAGGGTCTACAGTAGATTTACGCAGCACGTGCCGATAGTCCGTTTAGATTTCCACGATCTTTAGTATGGACAGGGACTGCGATTGTTGTGTGGGGATGCGGGCCGAGTTGGTGACACTTCGCTCTCTGGTCCAGGCCGTGATGGCCTCGGTTACACGGCTTGAGGCTGCAATGAATGGGCACTACTGTTGTTGGACGGCCGTGGGGTTCCAACGGACGTTCAGCACGTCCGAGTCCTTCGTTCGGTCCTCACCGGTGGCCAGCCCAGTGACTGAGTGGCTCCTCGCACTGAGGTTGACCCCTCACCTGTGGTCGGGTGGGAGGTCGCCCAGGGGCGTAGTGTAAGTTTGCTGTTTATGTTTTTATGTAAGTAGGCTGTTTATGTTTTCTTTATGTAAGTTTGCTGTTTATGTTTTTTTATTGGCAACGTTACGTAGCACTCTCTATATGAAAAGTTTGAATTGTTGTCTGCCATTGTTGTCATGAACTGCTATAGCTGGATGCGAACAGCGCGTAGCGCTGGGCAGTTGGAGGGGAGCTGCCAGCAGTGGTGGATGTGAGGACAGAGATGGCGGAGTTTGAAATTTGTAAAAATTGATGTCATGAGCTGCTGTATATATTATGACTATTGATGACTATTAAGGTAAATACAGTGTTTGTTCTCTATTAATATCTTTCATTTGCTAACTATCCCTATCAGTAGTTAGTGCCTTCAGTAGTATGAATCTTTTATTTAGCTGGCAGTAGTGGCACTCGCTGTATTGCAGTAGTTCGAGCAGCGAAGATTTTTGTGAGGTAAGTGATTTGTGAAAGGTATAGTTTAATGTTTGTCAGGGCCATTCTTTTGCAGGGATTTTTGATAGTCAGATTGCGTTGCGCTAAAATTATTGTGTGCCAGGTTAAGCACAGTCATGTACAATTGTTCTAAGTGGACGTTTCATATGTATAAATTCCTCTAAGGGGACGTTTCATATGTCGACCCTTAGCCTAGGATACCTCACTGGAATCTTCTGATTTTTTCTTGTAGTTTGTGTATTTAGTGTAGCTTTTGTTTATTGCTAGCGCGTAATTGTAGAGAGAATCTCCTTTGTAGTTGCAGCCTTTCATTGTTGTACTGTAAAACAGTTGTGGCATGCATGTAGATTTGCACCAAGTATTTCGCTGCTGCAATTAACTAGATATTATTTTCAGTGCTATGTTAATGTGTTCTCTTATTTTTGCTATTCAAATTGTGCTTTTCTGTGTTATCGTGTGAAATATTGTGACAATAATGGCGTGTGAAAAACGTAACACTCGGCTCCAAAGTAAACTAAGAAATGACAGTGAAGACGAAAGCAGTGTGTTGGCCCCACCATGTAATGAGTTAACTAATGTTCAAAGTAGTAATTTGGTAACTGTGCACAGGGAAATGGAGCGGGCGTCAAACAATGGCGTAGGCAGTGAAACAGGTAGTGAACAGGGAAGCATTATCGATCGATCGGTCGGCAACAGCTCGCCTCAGGAATCCGAAATGATAGGACACAATATTGCAAATACTGTAGATTCAGGTTTTGCGTCCTCACCGTTTTCTCAAATAAGTCAAGATACATTTTCTGCTTGTCAAAATGTGAATGTTGCTGGTGCAAATGCACTGCCGAAAAGCGTAGAGGAACAGATTCCAGACACTAATGCATTGTTATTACAATTAATGCAACAAATGGGACAAAATCTTCTAAAGTTAGACACAATGGAACAAAATCTTCAGAAGCTAGACACAATGGAACAAAATCAGAGACTAACACAGCAAAAGCTTCAGAAGTTAGACACCACACTTGAACAAACACGTGAAGATTTAACTACTGAGTTACATAAAATAGAATCGAAATGTCAGAAAGTCTGTAATGACGTAAAAACACAAATTTGTGAGCATTTCCAACCTATTTTTTCGCGTCATGAGAATGTATTACAGAATCACGAAGCAGCCATAAAAGAACTGCAAACCATTGTTCATGAAAATCATGAGACCTTGTGGGCTAAAATTGACTCAGTTGCATCTACTGATTCGGTTACGCAACTGGCAAAAACTCAGGAAAACTTAAAGAACACAGTAGATTCGATTTCAACACAAATGGACACTCTGAAACTTGGTTCAGAAAAACACACTGAGGAAATGTGTTCACTATCGGAGAAAGTAGCTGAACTTTCGGATCAGGTCACTAACTTATCTACAAAGGTAGATGATGATCTGAATGACACAAGACCCGTAGCCTTCACTGACACAGAAGACTATGAACAAATAAGAAAATTCAAACAAAATCAAAATCAAATTAATACACAGTATAAAAGAGAAATCCGGGAAGTACAAGATCAGTTGACGCAGGTGATACAAGAATTACGTATTTCAGAGGACACTCGCGCCCCAATACTGGAAGAGGGACATAGAAATACGGAAAAGCCACAATATAATAACACAGAGCATTTCGGTAATTATGAAAGAAATTGGCAAGGTGCACCGAATTTTGAGATGGAACCGCCGACACGACGTAACAATGACCGATATGTGACTCGCCGACATGATGATTTTGACTATAAGCTGTTCATTACTACACGTAAATTCAAAACATTTAAGAATTCTGGCAACGACATTCATCCACAAGCGTGGCTCCATCAATTCTCTCATTGTTTCCCTCCCAACTGGTCATTGGAGCACAGATTAGAATTTATGTGTGGCTACTTGGAGAATGAACCAGCTGTAAGAATGCGATCGGTCATTCACGATTGCCACAGTGAAGGAGAGTTTTACCATGCCTTCCTCTCAGCATATTGGTCTCAAGCCACACAAGACCGCGTAAAACATAGCATCATGATGATGAAACACTTTGAACAATCTGAATTTTCCAGTCTTGTCAAATATTTTGAAGACATGTTGCACAAGAATCAATACCTGTCAAACCCATACAGCCCCTCAGAACTCATCCGCATTTGCTTAATCAAACTGCCTGAACATTTGAGACATATTATTTTAGCAGGACGTTGCAAAGACGACATTGAAGCTTTTCAGGGACTGTTACAAGAACTGGAAATTGACACAGACAGTCGTGGGATGCGAAAACAGGAAAACAATCACTACAGGGCACATCCGTCACAATTCCGTGACGACAGAAATAATAACTGGACACGACAAGTCTATTCTTACAACGCAAATCGTGACCAAAACAGACACCACCCGTATGACAACCGTTGGCAGAGTAGTAATAATTACAGGGAAAGATCACCTCTCCGCAGTAATGACTATCACAGAGACAATCAGAGAAACAGACAATATGGGAACCAAAATAACTATTATCAAGGGAGACAGAATAACTTTAGACGCAACGGTCCAGCGCGTAGTTACGATTCAAGGAGAAATTCTCCACCACGTGACCGACAAGAAAGAAACTATGGAAACTACCGACAAAACGACAGACCTGAACTGCATCAGAACTGGCGAGTTTTAAACAGAGCTGGGCCCTCTCGGCAAGGTGAATTTGTGGAAGTTAGGCCTCCTAATCCCAGTAACGGCGCGCGCCAACAAAGAAACAGACAATGACTCGCACCGCAGGCAGCTGCGTGCGCCGGCTGGCTCCGAGAAAAATGACATTGACGCTAACCTTGAGCAAAATTCCCGTATTCTTTACGGACGAATACCGCATGATAATTGCATTCAAGTTAAAACTCTGCGCACTGAGACGAGCAAAAGGTTTACACCACATTTCTCATGTAAAACCATTTATTGACAGATAATCTGCTTTTTAACTTAGTCTTTGCAATTTTCACTTCACACCACTTGTACAATTTGTCACACTGAGAAACTGTTAACATGCAACTATGTTTTAAAGCTAACTAACCATCCAGTCAAGAACATAGGTAACTTAGACAAGTAATTGCGAATGCATTGTTATTGCGAACAGACGACACAGTGTTGTTATTTATACCTTCCTCCTTGTTAGTTGCACGATTACGTAACGAATATACGGCTTACATACTTAGAACATATACCAGCACTGCTAATGAAATTTTCATGCAACATTTTGGTTTGCTTGAGAGTGGATTCTGGATTTGAGGTGCTTTCTGTGAAATGCCAGATGACACAGTGGTTAGTTTATGTGACAGCTACACGATTTTATCACGACGCTGCTAATGCGTGACAATTTACAATGTTGCTTTTGCGGTTTATCTGCACAGTTTTTTCTGAATTCTTCTGGAAAGCAAAACATGTTTTGTTAGTAACTTTTGTGGTATAGCTACAATGAGACAGCCTTTTCCGTAGCACAACAATACGTTACAGCACAGTACGCTCTTCACCACGACAATAAGCGTAATAACTAAGAAATCTATACGCAAAGCATTTCACTTTTGTGTATCATGAGGTAAGTACATTGACTTCTGCAGAACTTAGCTTTCGGAGGACAATAACTACGACACTCCCCAGAGATTATCTTAGAGCAAGACGCACATTTAGCGCTACTGGACACGTATTTGAGTGATTAATTTTGTACTTAAGACATTTATTTTTAGAGATTTTTGAATTACAAAGAAAGTTTTTCGTGACACATTTCATTTCATTGCTGTAAGCTGTAATACCTGAGGATACAATTACAATAAACCTCAGGGGGGTACACGCCTACTTTGTGTACCATGTGTTTGGCAAGCACAAGGAGCCCTAGCTAATATGGTATTTGCTTATACAATTTAACACATCGGTACCATATTTCTCTAACACATAAATTACACAGCTATCTGATCATTTAACAGAGAAACAAACATCTTTTTACTACGTCAGTGACACATGTTTACGCAATTACAGAGTTGGATTACTTCACACTTAAGAAATTGTACTTTGTCTGTACTTTGTGAACTGTTCATATTTTTTCGGAACCATTGTGATATTATGAGAGCTTTGAATGATGTATTTGGTATGAGATCATGATTTTTAAAGTACGTTTGAGGTAGATGACACTACTGAAATGAGCAGAGAATTTTCTTTAGGTTTTGAAACAATTGCAGAAAGCTACGACGTTTTTGAGATTTGACTGAGGTGTTATGATGTTATTATTACGACGACGATGTGTATTATGCTGTTGAGGTATGTTTATGTCAATAAGATGATGCTACCATATATGAGGAAGGTGATTACCTGTTTATATGTATATGAATAATGAATAGAAGATAGGGACTCTTGACTTGTGAAAAAGGTTGTTGGAAACCAAGAATCGTACTTTAAGAGTTATGAAATGTGTGTGTAAATGCGTGAATGAGACTGTCACTGCAGCGGAAACTGCTGTCGTAAATATTTCCGTAAGAAAGTGACCACCTGCACGTGCGTCGTCGGCACACAGCTGTGTCAGACACCTGGAGAACAAGCCATTAGAGTGAGGGCCTTTCCGGAAGCACAGGTAGAAAAACAAAAAAGGGGTTAACCATGCTATTGACAATCCTTTGTAGAGGGCATCGCTAATGCGACACGCTCGTTACTTGAAAACATATGATTTTTGTAATGCGTTGTGGGCACACAGCTGCGTCAAACACCTGGAGAACAAGCCATTAGGGTGTGCCTTTCATCGCTAATGCGACACCCTCGTTACTTAAAAACATATGATTACTCGCACTTTGTGCTAATTATTGAAATGCTTATGAATTGATGGGAAATATTCGTACATCTGCACACCTGATTATGACAAGTGTCTTTCTACGAGAGTTGAGAGCCATTAACTTATGAAATGAAATGTCACATGACTACTGAATGATATTTTTATGCTTTGGTTTGCGTAATTGCTTATTTCATTTGATATCTGGTTTCCAGCTGTGTTGCAGCATTGCTTTTATAAAATGAGATGCATTTGCTAATGTGAACTCTTTCTGTCAACAGATCTATTAAATGATAATTTTGTAATCCACATTCTTTAAAAAAGGAGCACTTGGAAAGGAAAGAACAATAAGAAGTAACTAGTAACAGTAACACTTAATTTTCTTTTCAGGTACATGGTAATATTTTTTTACAATCAGTTGTTATGGTGCACCACTTTAATTACATAGACATTAAGATGTGAATATGCATTTCCCTTGTCTGCATTGTTGTTTCCTGTAATATTTTTTCTGCTTGAGCTATGTCATGTTTCGGTATAAGTTGCTGCTGTTTGTCAGGCATAGTGTTACTGAATTTGACTTTGTGTTACTCTTCTAAGCTAGTTTTTCTTGTTTCCTGCATTGCCTTATATTAGTTGTAATATTGCACTTGCTTTGCTAATTTATGCTGCTTGCTTTGCCATTTCTATATTTTGCCATTGATGTTTGTGTTAATTATTTTTTTTTTTTTGCTGCATTGCCTCGTCCCTTGATATATATATCTGAGCTCAGTAGATTTAAGTTAGCTTAAGAGGGGGTAGACTATATAAGAAACTGACTATGGAGAATAGGTAAAGAATGCAATGCGAAGTGATATGAAAAAGATTGGGCCCAAATGAGTATTGTACAATCAGAAATAATATGAATAGAATACAGGAAGGAGGTATAGATAGGACTTTTTGGGAATAATGATGAATGAAGGGAGATCTCCGAGAAGTAAAGAAAGTTTTGAAAATACTGCAGTAAAACAAATCCTGTCCTTTCCTTCTATTATTCCGCTATATGTTTGTGTACCCTTGTGTATTTGTGTTTTTCCTGTCTTTATGTGTTTAGCTGATGAGAGCTATGTTGTAGAATTTTTCTAATACTCTGTTATTTTCTTTGTAATGATGCTTAGACATTATTTATTCTGTTTTGTTTTAATGCTCATGTGTGAAGTTGACGTTTCAAAAGTTATTCTGATCTTTTATGTATGTACTCATGTCATCATTCCTGTAACACTGATGTATATGTTTATTTCTATTCTTTTGTAAAGCCCCTATTACTACAAATATTATCTGTATTGTTATGTTTTTAATGATGTATTTTGTATCTTTGTAATTGTATTCTTATGTTATATAATTGTAATTGACACCAGTTCATCATATTATTAACTTGTAAGCATTCATTTCACTGCACACATTCTGTTGGTCATAGTATATGGACAATATGTGAGAAGTAGGGACTGTTAGTGTTTGCACGTGTGTTACTAATTCAGCAAGGGACTGGATAACAGCATTGCTGGTTCTAAGGACAATTCCCAAAAAACTTTGTGCGTGCACAAGTGGTGGTTTATGGACTTGCTATCTTCTCTGCAAGACTCTTCGATGGTGATTGTGCACCTGCACAGTCGCAGCAGATGGCTGCTGGCCATCTCTACCAGGACTACAGTGGGTCTACACCTTTGCTGACTCACCAGTACCACAGTTTCTACAAGGACTACAGTGGGTCTACACCTTTGCTGACTCACCAGTACCACAGTTTCTACAAGGACTGCAGTGGGTCTGCACCTCTGGTGGCCCACCAATACCATACTCTCTACCAGGACTGCAGTTGGTCTGCTCTGTGATGACCTATCTACCAATATTCGTCAGAACTTCGAATGACTCTGCTGTGGGTTTGCTCCATTGTGGCCCATTACCTGTCAGCATTTCAAGAGTCAGCACTGTCTTTCCGTTGGAAGGACAACACTACTTCTTCAATACTACATGGAAATCCACTACTTCTGTGTGCAATTTCTTTTACTAATGAGAAACTGTAATTACTATTATGATGAACAATCTGGACTGTCTTTATGGACTGTGAGAAAATTTTAGCTGTTGACCAACATTGTATTAATAAGTGTGTGCATTTGATATCTTTGTGATTGTAATTATGAAAAATTTTTTCAAATCTGTATTGGCCAGTGCCCAACACCATTTGTAAAAATTTTTTGTGGGGAGCATGGGGGCTATGTAAGTTTGCTGTTTATGTTTTTATGTAAGTAGGCTGTTTATGTTTTCTTTATGTAAGTTTGCTGTTTATGTTTTTTTATTGGCAACGTTACGTAGCACTCTCTATATGAAAAGTTTGAATTGTTGTCTGCCATTGTTGTCATGAACTGCTATAGCTGGATGCGAACAGCGCGTAGCGCTGGGCAGTTGGAGGGGAGCCGCCAGCAGTGGTGGATGTGAGGACAGAGATGGCGGAGTTTGAAATTTGTAAAAATTGATGTCATGAGCTGCTGTATATATTATGACTATTGATGACTATTAAGGTAAATACAGTGTTTGTTCTCTATTAATATCTTTCATTTGCTAACTATCCCTATCAGTAGTTAGTGCCTTCAGTAGTTTGAATCTTTTATTTAGCTGGCAGTAGTGGCACTCGCTGTATTGCAGTAGTTCGAGCAGCGAAGATTTTTGTGAGGTAAGTGATTTGTGAAAGGTATAGTTTAATGTTTGTCAGGGCCATTCTTTTGCAGGGATTTTTGATAGTCAGATTGCGTTGCGCTAAAATTATTGTGTGCCAGGTTAAGCACAGTCATGTACAATTGTTCTAAGTGGACGTTTCATATGTATAAATCCCTCTAAGGGGACGTTTCAGTAGCAAGCAGCGAATGTCTTCCCAGGCTGCCGCACGGCAGGCCTACTCATTCTGTCACGCAAACAGGTCCCGGGTGTTGTCTGCAGCTGACACTGTCGCTGAGCCAGATGCTATCGCCTGTTGTTTTAGAGGAAACCTCACAGCCTGCAAGATCCGGACAGTCACAGAGGGTGGGATTATTGATAGTTGGGAGCTCTAACGTTAGGCGCGGTATTGGGCGTCTAAGGGGCATGGCTTCAAAGATGGGAAAGAAAACCAATGTGTACTCCGTGTGCATACCGGGTGGAGTCGTTCTACATCGGGATGCCATGAAGAGCACAGGGTGCAGCCAACTGCAGGTGGTTGCTCATGTCGGTACCAATGATGTGTATCACTTTGGATCAGAAGAGATTCTGGTTTCGAGCGGCTAACAGAAGCGGTAAAGGCTGCCAGTCTTGCTTACAAGATGAAAGCAGAGCTGACCATTTGCAGCATAGTGGACAGGAGCGATTGCGGACCTCTGGTACAGAGCCGAGTGGAGGGTCTGACTCAGAGGCTCAGACGGTTCTGCGACATGGTAGGCTGCAGATTCCTCGACTTGCGCCAAAGGGTGGGTGGGTTTCGGCTTCTGCTGAATCGGTCAGGTGACCACTATACGCACGAGGCGGTTACACGTGTAGCTGGAGGTGTGTGGCGAGGGCTGAGCTATTTTATAGGTTAGAGGGTCTCGGGAAAACACAAGAAAGGCTTCAGTCGCAGAGGGTGCAGGCTGAACATGGTTGCCGGTGACGTGTTTGTTGTTGTTAGAAGTAGTTTACCTTGTCGCGAACTTGATAATTCCTGTGAGTTTGTATGGGCAGAGGTCATCTTGACAACCGGAACAAAATAATAATTGGATCCTTTTACCGACGTCTCAATTCAGATGATACAGTTACTGAAAGGTTCAAAGAAAACTAGAGTTTGATTTCAAACTTGTACCCGACTAATATGATTATAGTAAGTGGTGACTTCAATTTACTCTCGATATTGGCGAAAATACACGTCTAGTTCCGGGGGTACGCATAAAACATCATCCTAAACTGTGCTGTACGTATTCTCTGAAAACTGTATCGAGCAATTAGTTCATGTCCCCACGCGAATTTTAAACGGTTGTGAAAACACGCTTGACATCTTAGCAGCAAATAATCCTGAGTTAATAACGAGCATTAAAACGGGTACAGGGATTAGCTAACACAGTGTTGTCGTAGCGAGATTGAATATTGTAACCACCAAATCCTCCAGAAATAAAAGAAAAATGTACCTATTCAATAAAGCATACAAAAATTAACTTGATGCCTTCCCTAGAGATATTCTCCACCGCTTCCAAATTAATAATGTAAGTGTAGACCCGATGTGGCTTGAATTCAAAGAAATAGTATCGGCAGCAATTTAGAGATCTATACCAAATAAATAACAAACGACGCAGCTGAACAGCCTTGGTACACACAACGCGTCAGAACACCGTAGCAGAAACAACGAAACACTAATGACAAATTTGAACCGACGGAAAATCCCCAAGATTGGCAATCTTTACAGCAGCTCGAAATGTAGCGCGCACTTGAAATTCAGACATATAAAAGTTTCCACAACGAAGCTTTGTCTCTAAACCTTGTAGAAAATCCAAAGAGATTCTGGTCGTATGTGAAGTAAGTTAGCGGCAAGAAGCAATCAATGCCTTTTTACGCAGTATCAATGGAGATACTACCGAAGGCAGTGCTGCCAAAGCAGAGTTACTAAACACTGCCATCCGAAATGCCTTCACAAAAGAAGATGAAGTAAATATTCCAGAATTAGTATCAAGAACACCTGCCAATATGAATAACGTAGAAGTAAATATCCTCGGAGTAGTGAAGCAACTTACATCTCTTAAGAAACACATGTCTTTTGGGTCAGACTGTATGCCAATTAGGTTCCTTTCGGAGTATGCTGATGCATTAGCTCCATACTTAACAATCATATACCACTGTTCGCTCGACGAAAGATCCGAACCCAAAGTCTGGAAAGTTGCAGAGGTCACACCAATATTCAAGAAAATTACAGGCTCATGTCATTAAGTCTATATGCAGCAGGATTTTGGAACGTATATTGTGTTCGGACATTATGAATTACCTCGAAGAAAACGGTCTGCTGATACACAGTCAACATGGGTTTAGAAAACATCTTTCTTGTGAAACACAACTAACTCTTTATTCACATGAAGTATTCAGTGCTATTGTCAAGGTATTTCAGATCCTTTCCGTATTTCTGGATTTCTGGAAGGCTTTGGACACTGTACCACAAAAGTGGCTTGTAGTGAAATTGCGTGCTTGTGGAATATCGTCTCAGTTATGTGACTGGATTTGTGATTTCTTGTCAGATCGGCCACATTTCGTAGTAACTGACGGAAAGTCATCGAGTAAAACAGAAGTGATTTCTTTCGTTACCCAAGGTAGTGTTATAGGCCCTTTGCTGTTCCTTATCTATATAAACGATTTGGGAGACAATCTGAGCAGGTTGTTTGCAGATGACGCTGACGTTTATCGCCTAATAAAGTCATCAGAAGTTCAAAACGAATTGCGAAACGATTTAGAAAAGATGTCTGAATGGTGCCAAAATTGGTAGTTGACCCTAAATAACGAAAAGTGTGAGGTCATCCACATGAGTGCTAAAAGGAATTTGTTAAACTTCCGTCACACGGTAAATCAGTCAAATCTAAAGGCCGTAAATTCTACAAAATATCTGGGAATTACAATTACGAACAACTTAAATTGGAAGGAACACATTGAAAATGTTGTGGGGAAGCCTAACAAAAGACTGCGTTTTGTTGGCAGGACACTTAGAAAATGTAGTAGATCTACTAAGGAGACTGCCTACACTACGCTTGTCCGTCCTCTTCTAGAATACTGCTGCGCGGTGTGAGACCGTTACCAGATAGGACTGACAAGAGTATATCGAAAAAGTTCAAAGAAAGACAACGCATTTTATACTATCGTGAAATATGGGAGAGAGTGGCACTGTAATGAAGCAGGATTAGGGTTGGACATCATTGAAAGAAAGGTGTTTTTCGTTGCGACGGAATCTGCTCACGAAATTCCCATCACAAACTTTCTTCTCCGAATGCAAAAATATTTTTTGACACCGACCTACATAGGGAGAAACGATCATCACGATAAAATAAGGGAAATTAGAGCTCATACGGAATTATATAGGTGTTCGTTCTTTCCTCGCGCTATACGAGATTAGAATAATAGAGAATAGTCAAGGTGGCTGGATGAACCCTCTGCCAGGCATTTAATTGTGATTTGCAGAATATCCATGTAGATGTAGATGTAGATGTAGATATCATATGCCACGTTTGCGATAGTAGATGTATACATAATGGGCTCAATGACGTCCAACAGTCGCCGTAGTGGCTTACCCACCAGAGCGCCATCTGTGTCTACTCTTTAATAGGAAATGTTCAGAGGTAGAAGGCTCAGTGTGGTGCAAGCGTCTGAAGCAATCAGGCAACCATATCATGGAGACCTGCTTTCTAGAGCCAACTGAGCGAGTTTGAAGGGGTCAAATTCAGGCCTTCGAGTGACGGGATGGTACTTTTGGAGAAATACCACACGAGTTGGACGTACTGCGTCAGTAGTGCAACGATGCTTGTGTCGGAGGCCACGTGAAAGAGGTTCTGGACGTCCACGCACCACAGACACCCGCCGGCATGTTAAGGACAGCAGTAGCAGATCTTACCGCTATCACAGCATAGAAAAAAGGGCGTATGAGCCTTGAAGCGTTAATTCGAACTGTTAGGAATTGGTTACTAGCAGTGGGCCTGCGTGCACGCACACCTAAAGCCCGTCTTCCATTCATGCTACAGCCTCGACATGCACAGCTCGACTGCTGCCGTCGGCTTGATACGTGCAAAATGTTGTTATACCCCTCTTCATTCGTTCTTGCTACAGGAAGGTGATGTATTGTTCGAACAGGATACCGAGCGAGGTGGCGCAGTGGTTAGCACACTGGACTCGCATTCGGGAGGACGACGGTTCAATCCCGTCTCCGGCCATCCTGATTTAGGTTTTCCGTGATTTCCCTAAATCGTTTCAGGCAAATGCCGGGATGGTTCCTTTGAAAGGGCACGGCCGATTTCCTTCCCAATCCTTCCCTACCCCGAGCTTGCGCTCCGTCTCTAATGACCTCGTTGTCGACGGGACGTTAAACACTAACCACCACCACCACCATCGAACAGGATAAAACACTCGTCCACACACTGCCCGTAAAAGTCAACGTGCCCTGCAATAGGTGCAGAAACTTCCCTCTCCAGCACGATCTCCGGACTTTTATCTAATAGGACACGTATGAGATTCGATGGTATGAGAAGTGGCTTGTGCGATTCGTCAACTAAGAACTCTTCCAGAACTACGTGAACAGATGGAACAAACGTGGAGTAACGTATCTTAGGACAGTATTCTCCGTCGGTACGATCGACTGGATGCCAGAGTCAGTGGCTGCATTGCTGCCTGTGGACGCTATACCAAGTACTGGTACGGGCGTTTCAGCGTGGGTCTATACGTGGTACCTTAGAACCGCTGTGTTGTTTATCTGTAAATGTAATCATTCATGTACGTATGTATGTATTATGTATATATTGAACTGGGGGCCTAGAAACGACGGAGAGGCTTCATCCGTATATGTCAGTGGTACACAGCCCCACAACAGGCTACAGCAGCGAACCGAGGGTTATTGTGCGGATCGGTCCCCAATAGACCCCTCTCCCCCCCACCCTCCCCCCGGGAACGACTAATTGCAGACGAGTGTAACGCCAATGTTTACGTGGTAGAGTAATTATGGTGTACGCGTACTTGGAGACAGTGTTTCTGCAGCAATCGCCGACATAGTGTAACTGAGGTGGAATAAGGGGAACCAGCCGGCATTCGCAGAGGCAGATGGAAAACTGCCGTAAAAACCACCCACAGGCTGGCCGGCACACCGGACCTCGACACTAATCAGACTGGCGGATTCATGTCAGGGACCGGCACGGCTTCCCGCTAGTGAAGCAGTGTGTTAGACCACACGCCTACCTAGGCGGGCATCATTTCATGTACTCCATATACATTTTCTTACCAATAAATTTTGAGTGGGTTGGGAACCTCTCAAAAGGTGTACCTTATTTTTCCAACACTGTAATTTCACATTTTGTCGACTTTTGTGAAAGCAGCACTCTTTCAGCTGGACCAAGATGTCTGATTGAACTAGCTTTGTTGCAGGAATCATCGAGGTTAGAACTAATTTAGTGGAACCATGAAAAACATAAATCAGTATGGACAAAAGGGATACAGGAGTTGTGCAAAAATGTGGAACACTAAAAACTCAACATATTACCATTCCTAACATGTTACACAAAATCGGATGGTATTCAAAACAACATTTAGTTGTCACAGAATGCCGAAATACAGGTCCTATATGATTTGTAAGGGAATCTTACAACATTCTTCCAACAAAACAGTGGCAAGTTCAGGTAACTACGAAGGCTGTTGACAGCAGTCACGCATTCTTTTCTCAGAAGTAGACCACAAAGGCTGAATTATATTGAGGACTGCTGATTACGGTGACCAGGAGAGATGTGACAATACATCCACGTCCTCCCACAACCACTCCTGGACGATGCCCGCTGTGTGAACAGGGGTTCTGCAGTTTTGGAACACAGCTTCATCATTGGGAGCATGATCACATGAGATGGGCTTGATCACCAAGGATGTTCATATAATCCTTAGCCGTTAAGTGACCTAGGATACTACACTACTGGCCATCAAAATTGTACAATGTGGAACAGAGCGACCGCTACGGTCGCAAGTTCGAATCCTGCCTCGGGCATGGATTTGTGTGATGTCCTTAGGTTAATTAGTTTTACTTAGTTCTAAGTTCTAGGCGACTGATGACCTCAGAAGTTAAGTCGCATAGGGCTCAGAGCCATTTGCAGCCATTAAAATTGCTACACCGAGAGGAAATGCCGATGATAAACGGGTGTTCATTGGACAAATATATTATACTAGAACTGACATGTGATTACATTTTCACGCAATTTGGGTTCATAGATCCTGAGAAATCAGTACCCAGAACAACCACCTCTGGCCGTCATAACGGCCTTGATGCGCCTGGGCATTGAGTCAAATAGAGCTTGGCTGGCGTGTACAGGTACAACTGCCCATGCAGCTTCAACACGATACAACAGTTCATCAAGATTAGTGACTGGCGTATTGGATGAGCCAGTTGCTCGGTCACCATTGACCAGCACATTCTCCAGAGATCTGGAGAATGTGCTGGCCAGGGCAGCAGTCGAACATTTTCTGTATACAGGAAGGCCCGTACAGGACCTGCAACATGCGGTCGGGAATTATCCTGCTGAAGTAGAGGATTTCGCAGGGATCGAATGAAGGGTAGAGCCACGGGTCATAACACATCTGAATTGCAACGTCCACCGTTCAAAGTGCCGTCAACGCGAGCAAGAGGTGACAGAGATGTGTAACCAATGCCACCGCATAGCATCACGCAGGGTGATACTCCAGTGTGGCAATGACGAATACACGTTTCCAATGTGCGTTCACCGCGATGTCGCCAAACACGCATGCGACCATCATGATGCTGTAAACATAAACTGGAATCGTTCGGAAAAATGACGTTTTGCCATTCGTGCACCCAGGTTCGTCGTTGAGTACAACATCGCAGGCACTCCTGACTGTGATGGAGCGTCAAGGGTAAACGCAGCCATGGTCTCGGAGCTGATAGTCCATGCTGCTGCTAAAGTCTTTGAATGGTTATTGTCTTGCAAACGTCCCCATCTGCAGACTCAGGGATCGAGACGTGGCTGCACTATCCGTTACAGCCATGCGGATAAGATGCCTGTCATCTTGACTGATAGTGATAGGAGGCCGTTGGTATCCAGCACGGCGTTCCGTATTACCCTCCTGAACCCTCAGATTCATTATTCTGCTAACTGTCATTGGATCTCGACCAACGCGAGCAGCAATGTCACGATAGGATAAACCGCAATCGCGATAGGCTACGATCCGTCCTTTATCGATGTCGGAAACGTGATGGTAGGCATTGCTCCTCCTTACACGAGGCATCACAACAACGTTTCACCAGGCCACGCCGGTCAACTGCTGTTTGTGTATGAGAAATCGGTTGGAAACTTTCCTCATGTCAGCACGTTATAGGTGTCGCCAGCGGCGCCAACCTAGTGTGAATGGTCTGAAAAGCTAATCATTTGCATATCAGAGCATCTTCTTTCTGTCGGTTAACTGTGGCGTCCGTAGCTCGTCATCTTCGTGGTGTAGCAATTTTAATGGCCAGTAGTGTAACTATAAAGTCCACGGAATAGCGCGATATGGTCGTACAAATCATCACCGTACTCCAGCTGCATTTAAGTCTTGCTATGTAAATTATGCCAGAAATAAAAAATGTGAGCAACTAGACTCTTTGGAGCAAAGAATTTCTTCCGTTGCTCCGTAGTCCCAGGTTTATCCCTTCATTATGTAATTGTGAGCGCATTAAGTCGGAGCTACGTGAATTCGAACTTGGGCTAGTTGTTGGTGTTCGTATGGTGGATGTTAAAGTACCTAATGGAGCCAAAGTGTTTGGTGATTCAAGAGGTAACTGACAAAAATTTATACTACGTAGACGGAAAGCTTAATTCATGCAAGCATTGCGCAACGCACTCTGAACGTGACCGCGAGATCTCCCGATCAGTTGTGGAACATGGTACAATTAATAAAATGTTGCGCACTATTATATCATTGTCGAATGGATTTCACTTCGAAACCTCCGTTACGTCCCCATCTCCGGAGGACATTTTCAAGGGGTATCGTAGTTTCTTTAAATGTCCAATTCACACAATCCTCACTACTAACTGCAGTAAAATTCCGCTTCCTCGAAGTGGCGTGACGTCAGATGTTTCGAATGTTCGAGCACTATTGGCCGTTGTTGACTTCTGTCTTCCGCTGTTGCTACCTCCTGACGGTGGCACACCTCTTCTTCAGCACAGGAATCCAGATGTCATTCAGTTACAAGACCTCCTCCTTCCTACTGAAATTCTGGGTGTGTTTTACAATCTCTGTGGCCTCTCTGCATAGCCTTTCATGGTATCCGCTTGTGGCTGCCAGTATTTGAGTCCCATCAAAACGAATGTGGTGGTCTCCTGGCTGCAAACCATATTCAACAACAGCTATGTGTCAACACCCCTCTTCTGGAATTGTCCTTGTGCTCTTCCAGTCGTATTTTTTTAATCGTTATTTTTGTAGTATCTACGTACACCTCCCATCACCTATACGGAATGCTATAAATTCCTGCTTTTTCTTGAGACTGGAGAGCATCCTTGACCAATTTTAGCTACTCTTGTATCTTCCAGCCAGGTTTGTATATTACCAAGACGTTCCACTTTCTCCAGATTTCTCCTATGCGATCTGTAACGTCCTTAATGAAAGGCAGGAAAACTTTCGATCAGGTAATCTAGGCTACCAGGCTTTAGGGAATGACGACTGATGATTCTAGCATTTCCGAAATGCTTCTGCAACAGTCGTTTCACTTTCTGTACTGTGCGGAGTGCCATCTTGTACGTGTATATGGTGATTCCATTCAAACGTCGGCGGTATTGAAGGCTTGAAAACACGTTGGTGCGAAAACGAGTCTCCTAGCGTTTACTAATGACGGTACAGGTAAAGAGACCAGCTGGACTCACAATCTCGAAAAAATACGGCCCTACGATAAACGATACCGTCAACCCACACCACATAGTCACCTTTGCAGGATGAAGTGGTACCGGTTGACGAGCGTACGGGTTTTCCGTTGCCCATATTCTGTAATGCTGCTTATTGGCACATCCTTGGAGATGGGAATGGGCTTCGTATTGCCACAAAATGTTTCATGGCCATTCACTTTCCACTCCTATGCAAGCAAGAAATTCCAGAGCAAACGCTTGTATTACTGGCTGGTCAGCAGATAGTAACTCTAACACATTGGTCATTTTGCGCGAATAGCATTTCTGAATGTTTCGTAGGATTTTACGCACTGTGCTCGCAGGTATGTCCAACGTTCGGGCAATTGCCTATCCACTGCATGTTTGCACACCATCGCTCAACCTCTCCTGCAGTGCTGTGGGCACATCCTCGACAAACGTCAGACTAGCTGTTTTCCTACTTTTGTCACGTTGCATTTAAAAAGAACCTGTTTTTTCGAATTTTATTATCATTTTCGCTAGACCCTTAGCATACATCGGACCAGTGGCTTTTCTCATACCACTGGGTGTCGGCAACTTCCGTAGGACCATTACCGCAAAAGTGCTTTGTAGCAGCGCGAGATCCTTCATGTGCAGTGATGTCGGTCGGATGCCTCGGACTCAAACTGAGAAACAGCAGTGACGCGCGTCTGTTTGGGTGAGTATTCGGACGCTTACAGCAACATCTATTGGTCTAATTTTCTTTCTCTTATCATTTTATTCGTGACTTTTCCCCCTGCGTCAATAAGATGCTGTTGAAATTTGATGCCATTCTGAGCAGTCGTTCTTTCTCTACAAATTTCTGAAACTGAAGCTTTAATTCGGACGCCAAATACTTTGAAACATTATTTCTTATTGCAAAAGAAGTTAATTACCCTACAAATTTCAATTCTTCTTTAACACAAACGGCGTATTTTCACACTTAACAATATTTTGGTTATGAAATTTCTCATGGAATTTTGTTATCCACAAAATGAAGAACTGTTACGCTTGTTCGAAAGCAAACTCAATTTTTCATACAAAAACTGTCGTATGAGAGGAAATATATTTACTTTGTTTCGCTGAGGCATAGGACGTAATTTTTAAAAAATTCTATTTCAAATTAGTGTGCCGTGATATATGTTTAATTTTATATTCCTAACCTTTAATAATTTCAAGAGGCGTGATCTCATTGTAACTATTTATTTACTTATTGTGCAGAAAACTATAATAGGAATGTTATTCGACCAGTTGCCGGTTCTGGAACAATCTAGAACTTGTTGTAATATATCGTTTATCATAAGCGCCAGAAGTAAATTGGTCTTTGTCTCGGACCCGTGTGGGACAGTCCTTGCTCAGACACGGAGTAGTGAAGTAGTCTTTGTGCTGTGAAGAGAATGTACAACAAGTGAGATTATTTTACATTAGAAACTGTAATATATATTGGAAATGCATTTGGCGTGTTTTATGAATGTGTGGACTGAGGATAGTGATGAGTATGAAATCTTTGTATACACTTAAAGAGGCCGTCTTTAACGTGGTCGGGAAAAACGATACACAAATTTCACTGTTATGCCATGCCTGGATGGGAAATAAAAGAAAATGTTATGAAAGTGTTAATATCTGCACTTCATCAAAATGTTTGTCAAACCGGGACTTTTAGATCAGCTTCTAGAGAAGAAAGATTCACGACATAAGCTGGGTATTAAAAATTTTGCTTATTACGCCATGCAATTTCTAACTATATTTAACGCTGGGTATTTACATAACTATGGGAGTACCTAAAAATGCAATTAGCTCTTATCTAACTTCGTAACGGTGCCTTTTAAATGGATATAAAGATAAGCAGTGTTAGAAGGCCAAGTATAACATGGCATAGCTAATGAAGATACAACGTGAAATAATTTTATTGTTGTGTAAATAATCAACACACTCTCGTTCTATCGAATGTTGATATTTCACGGTCTTCATTGTGAACTCTACAAATGCTACGATTATACCGAAGGAGTGAAGCAGTTTCCGGTTCCATTTTGCAGTGGCACCTCCACGAAGCAGTTATGTTGCTTATCGTCTAAACTTCT
Organism: Schistocerca cancellata; assembly: GCF_023864275.1. Classification (NCBI taxonomy): domain Eukaryota; kingdom Metazoa; phylum Arthropoda; class Insecta; order Orthoptera; family Acrididae; genus Schistocerca; species Schistocerca cancellata. The sequence continues at coordinate 207,176,679 of NC_064631.1, read as the reverse complement.
GAATGCTCATCCACTAATCTTATTTATCGTGTTGATTTTGTCAGTTTCAGGAATCCCATACCTGTAACAGCCTTAAACAAAATATGGGATAACTTATGACAGAACACGTCAGTTGGTACGAGACAGACTACAACTGCTAAAATAAACGCTGTCTGCAGATAACTTCGTTGTCGTTGCCCCATTGCAGGAAGTGAGTACTCAGTCACAATGCTCGTATTGTATGCGAAGCAGAATGTCTTAGAATTGATAGCAAGGCGTTCAGTATATTATTATCCGTTCTGTTAACTGTTATACACCACAGTTTCAAGCCACAGGTCGGTCCCGATGTATCGTTGGCAAATGTGGCTTGTGTTACAATATTACTCTCCTGCCAGTATCCCAGTGAGGTGGCTCTGTGGTTATGCCTCTGGATTTGAATTTCAGAGGCGCACGGTTCCTACAAGGTTTGTACAAAAATATAAAAACAACATGAGAAAGGTATGCTTAAACATGAATTCTGATGCTAGCTAAGACTGCAGATTGCTCTGATGTATTAGACCACGGATGACACCTGTGTGATGTCGTCAATACCTTGCGCGAGTCAGTCGTGGTCAGAACGGTGTTCTATGTAATTGTGAGCGCATTAAGTCGGAGCTACGTGAATTCGAACTTGGGCTAGTTGTTGGTGTTCGTATGGTGGATGTTAAAGTACCTAATGGAGCCAAAGTGTTTGGTGATTCAAGAGGTAACTGACAAAAATTTATACTACGTAGACGGAAAGCTTAATTCATGCAAGCATTGCGCAACGCACTCTGAACGTGACCGCGAGATCTCCCGATCAGTTGTGGAACATGGTACAATTAATAAAATGTTGCTTACCATTATGCCATTGTCAAATGGATTTCACTTTGAAACCCCCGTTACGTCCCCAGCTCCGGGGGACATTTTCGAGGGGTATCGTAGTTTCTTTAAATGTCCGATTCACACAATCCTCACAACTAACTGCTACAAAATTCCGCTTCCTCGCAGTGGCGTGACGTCAGATGTTTCGAATGTTCGAGCACAATTGGCCGTTGTTGACTTCCGTCTTCCGCTGTTGCTACCTCCTCACGGTGGCACACCTCTTCTACAGCACAGGAATCCAGATGTCATTCAGTTTCAAGACCTCCTCCTTCCTACTGATATTCCGGGGGTGTTTTACAATCTCTGTGGCCTCTCTGCATAGCCTTTCATAGTATCGGCTTGTGGCTGCCAGTACTTGAGTCCCATCAAAATGAATCTGGTGGTCTCCTGGCTGCAAACCATGTTCAGCAACAGCTGATGTGTCAACACCTCTCTTCTGGAATTGCCCTTGTGCTCTTCCAGTCGTTTTTTGATCGTTATTTTTGTAGTATCTACGTACACCTCCCCTCACCTATACGGAATCCTATAAATTCCTGCTTTTTCTTGCGACTGGAGAGCATCCTTGACCGATTTTAGCTACTCTTGTATCTTCCAGCCAGGTTTATATATTACCAAGAAGTTCCACTTTTTCAAGATTTTTCCTAAGCGCTCTGTAATGTCCTCAGTGAAAGGCAGGAAAACTTTCGATTTCACCGGCGTTTGAGCATCGCTATGATTTCTATGCGGTTGTATTAGCGCTCTTTTCACCACTGCAAACGAAGAACCATTCCTGAGGAATGCATTGGTAAGATGTTTTCATTCTGTGTCTAGTAGCTCTAGTTTGGAGATTTCCCTTGCTCTGCCCGCCAACTTTTTTATCATTCTCGACTTTGTTCTAGTAGTGATTGGAATTCCGGTCTAGGTAACGGTCTATGTGCGTGAATTTTCAGCAAACCGTGTGGCCGAAGTTACCATCTTCTTTCTTGAAAACTAACCAGTCAGGGTGTGAATCGGACGTTCAAAGAAACTACGACCCCCATGGAAATGTCCTTCGAGATGGGGGGAAACGTTGGGTTTTAAGGTGAAACCCTTTCGACGATGGCACAACCCAAAACAGTGTATTATGTGTCACTATTTCGGCATTGTAAGTTGTCATTTACAGTTGTGGAACATTTTAACTTGTGGCAGAAAACGGTAAATATGTTTTGTGCCATTAAAAACCGATGCCATATTGCTTTTTTTGTAGTTTTTGGCCCCAGGAAAATTAAACAGCGATGTCATTTCGCTTTTTATGCAGTTTTTGGCCTCAGGCCAATTGAAAGCCGATTTTTCCCATGCGATGTTGTACGACCTTCCCGTGGTGGAGTGAATTACGTAACTAACAGTGCCCCAACTGTTGACTGCAGAACTTGTGATGCACATAGATCACTTCATATGGTGTAACAGCTCAAACGTAGACGAACGTATTTCGATTCATTTGTCAGATGTAGCTGACTCTATTCACATTAGGAAGCTTACAGCGCCATTTAATGGTAAAATTTTCATTTTTTCCATGTCGTTTCGTCCTGCGTCAGTAATATGCTGTTCTAATTTGAAGTCATTGTGAGCAATGGTTCTCTTTCTATAGCGTTTTGAAACTGATACTTCAACTATGAAAACCTATATTACAGAAAAACTCGAGAAAGAGCGAAAATTAAATGAATACAACGGTCCGATATGCTCGCCTCTTGCACTTTAGACTTGCAATTTTAGATAAAACATAGCTGAAAACATAATGTAATCGCAAATTTCCACAAACGGGCTCAGTATCATAATTACTATTGATCAAAGATCACCATAATTCTCGACTCAGGCATTACTCAATAATATCCGTTCGTCCGTATCGGCACAACATCTGTTATGTCTTCCCGCTCTCTCTTTAACGATCTTTACAAAGCGCCTTTATACTGTTCTTGTTTAAATCATCACTTTCAAATTGGTAGGCTTCACGGATTAAATTAGCTAGATATCCATACTTACGAGCAAACCTAGACCTCGATGCAATTTAAAATGCTCCCGTTGGACTCAGATTTTACTGTATTCTTATTCGCATTATGTGCTCCTGTCTTGACAGGCAACCGCAGCAACAGTTCTAAACTTATATTTCATCAAGTTCTTTGAACACTAGCGAGCAGTGGTTACAAAGATTAATGTGTCTTCTTTGATGTAGGCTCCGACGACCTAGCATAAATTTCCTGGTAATTTTCCTACGTCGCTTATTTTCATAACATCATTCCCGGCAGTTCATTTGCATATAAAGTAGACTTAAAAGTGTATTTATATTAAATAAACTGCCTTACGGAGTTCCGCTTACGCTTCTCCTGTACTCTGATATAAGTTTCTCTGTGCTGCATGCAGATATGTTGATAAAAACCCCGTTTGGATTCGTCACTTATACACTCTTCATTTCGCGCAGTAAGCGGAGAAATATGATTTTACCACCAATTTTCTAAAGCTGTTAGTAGTCTGGTGCACATGAACTGCAAACGGTACTACGGTACCTGGTTTACTGGCGAATCATTCGAAGCAAACCCAGTGAACAATAACAAAACAAAACAAAAAATTTACAGTCCGCAGCTCGTGGTCGTGCGGTAGCGTTCTCACTTCCCACGCCCGGGTTCCCGGGTTCGATTCCCGGCGGGGTCAGGGATTTTCTCTGCCTCGTGATGATCGGGTGTTGTGTAATGTCCTTAGGTTAGTTAGGTATAAGTAGTTCTAAATTCTAGGGGACTGATGACCATAGATGTTAAGTCCCATAGTGCTCAGAGCCGAGCCAAAAAAATTACAAGATAGTTACAAGTTCCCTAGAAATTGCAATAATCTTCACTTTAATACAAAGCACTAAATCGGGAAAGGTGTGTAGCTAACTGTCGTCTTGACGCTGTACAGTTCTGAGTAGCCTAATTCATCCTCAGTTCTATTTCCACGAAGCGGTGATTTGTAATGAGTCCAAGGCTGACTAGAAGTTTAAAACTACTAATGATCCATCACATTTATTCGGCTACACGATTGAATCCGTAAGGATTGAGACATACAGAACTGAAGCTGAGCAGCACCGTGTAATCACTTGTTATTTATTATTATAAATATTGTTTTATTGAAAATATTGTTTTTGAAGAAATTTACTGAAGTAACACGTTCTCATGTATTAACTTCATGTAAAAATAAGTAGGAGGCTTTCAAAGTACGAAGGGAAAGAGGTAAAATTCGAAAATATACTACCGGTTTCGCAAGATTTTAGCTGCATCATCAGCTGCAACCAGTACAAGACTCATGTAAATGAAGAAAACATAACTAAAATGAAAAATATTTACGAAATGAACATACTTAAAAAATAAAGCCACGTTCCGATCGAGAAAAGAGAACGGCACTTTTCCACGGTTATAGGAATTTTAGGCTGATTAGCGGACCGTCAATCGCAAAGTAACATAAAATAGCATAAGACACTCCCGTAATACCTAGAAAGGACGAACACTAAACATAAGAAATTTCTAATAACAGACTATCAGATAAGTAAAATACAAATTTTCGTGCTTGGCCTCACACTAGAAGAGGGTTTAAATGCAGCTTAAGACAGAATAACTGGGTCTTCACCAGTATGATATTCAATCCATCTTAGGCAGTTAAGCGACCGTAAGTTGCTCACATTTTACATAATCCCATATGTAATATTATATGGTCTATGCTTTGATCACTATTTCGGTAGTAAGGACCCAGTTAGCTCACATGGAATTTGTTAGTGTTTTACCTACGTGATAGACCTTTTATTAGCAATTTCTTTTTAATAGATTTCGCTGTTTCTTGGTAAAACGGGAGCGTTTTATGTAATTTTGTTATTTTATACTCGACGCCCGCTACTTAGCGAAAAGTTGCCAACTATGAACTCAGCGTCATGATATTCTCTTTCCTCGATCGAAACAAAACTTCATTTGGGGAACATGTTCATCTGTATATACTTTTCGCTTCAGTTTTGTTATCTTGCCTTACGTCAGTCCTTGCCTATCAAGTTTGTTCGAGTAGCCATCATCATGGACAAAGAGACAAGTTTTCCTTTTGTAAATATATAGTGCCTGTTTCTTGCTACAATGTATTTTATATGTTCCAGACGCGTTTTACCTTGTAGATTCCACTGAATATGCTTTAAAGTAAAAAGTGAAGCGCGTCTTGAACATACAAATTACATTGCAGCAAGAGAAGGCAGTTATTACTTACGAAACGGATGTCATTGAGTATCAATCTGCACGGACTGCAGCTGACCATGCAGCTAAAATATTGCGATACCGTTAGTGCCTATAAATCAAGGGCTTCCAGCTTGAGCGGACTCCTATTTTCAAAAGTATATATACAGGCTGCGGCTGCCCAGACTACAAAATCTGGTGCATATTTAATCTTCTGTTCGCCCGCATTTCGTGGTCGTGCGGTAGCGTTCTCGCTTCCCACGCCCGGGTTCGATTCCCGGCGGGGTCAGGGATTTTCTCTGCCTCGTGATGGCTGGGTGTTGTGTGCTGTCCTTAGGATAGTTAGGTTTAAGTAGTTCTAAGTTCTAGGGGACTGATGACCATCGATGTTAAGTCCCATAGTGCTCAGAGCCATTTGAACCATTTTTATCTTCTGTTCTATAGCGACCTCTTCCTCCTAGCACGTCGTTAAACTAAAGAATTTCAAAATTTACTCTTCAGTTGTCACGTAAAAAGTATGAAATAACAGTGGTTTGTTCAATGGCTCTAATACGACGATGACACGTTCACATGTCAGGAGAATTTTAAAGATTGACACTCGCTAAAGCACAGTCGTTTGCAGAATACCACAGGAGAATGCTCATACTGCTGAAACTGCAATACTTGAAATAAATAGATTTTTCATTGAACGGAGACTATAATGTATTCTAAAAAAATGTTTTCATTTAGTGTCTATTCCATGTGTGTCACAGTTATAATCAGTCACATTAACGAGCCTCGTAACAATTTTTCCGGTCTTTTGATAAGGTGCCGTACAGAAAGTTTACAGTATTTCTTAGACGGTTCTGGCTGACAGTTGCTTATTCCGACTTGGTTGCTTACCTATGAGGGTTAGATGAGATCAGATTCAAGCATAAAACTTGGATTTGGTATATTGTCTAAAACTTGCATTGCTAACTCTGGTATGTGTTACATGCCAGTATTACGTTTAGGACAGTCTATGAAACGATTTTTAAAGAAGTAGTTTCAACAACCCCACTTAAAAGTTTTATACGTAAAATACTGCTCCCCTTTCGAATACTTACGTGACGATATAGATGTGTTGATATTCTAAAACGGCTATAAATGTAGGATATCAAGTTCATGTTCAGAAGTAGACGTAGTGAGACACACAGCATTACATACGTAAAGGGGAGGAGGGGTGGAGACCAGGAGCTCTCAAATCCGGGATTCAGGGCATTGGATAATTCAGTTTAGTAGGCATCAAGCTGAAGGTCCGTATGGATTTCTGCTGATACAATGATATAAAATGAGTGCCACCTAGACAGACATTGCCGCGGTGGTCTTGCGGTTCTAGGCGCTGCAGTCCGGAACCGCGGGACTGCTACGGTCGCAGGTTCGAATCCTGCCTCGGGCATGGATGTGTGTGATGTCCTTAGGTTAGTTAGGTTTAAGTAGTTCTAAGTTCTAGGGGACTGATGACCTAAGATGTTAAGTCCCATAGTGCTCAGAGCCATTTGAACCATTTTTGAACAGACATTCATTTGATAAATAAAACATTCAGGTTGGCGATCACCTTATACCAACAAGCACCGGCAATGTGCCGTGTAACAGAATCACGCACAGGTGAAATGAAATTACTTGTATATCAGAAATTTGATCCCCGATTAGCCGTACGACGGACTCTCTTGAGTATTATATCCGTGTCTCTTGTGTTTCTGTTTACGACTAGTTGGGGGCGATCCGTTCGCTAATCGTAAGCTCGTGACTCCGCTCCATTGATAAATCGTTACATGCATCTTATTTGGATGAACCATGGGAGTCGTACGATATGTTATTTCTATATTTCTCTTAGTCATGAAATGCCTGTTATGAGGTAAATCCTTATCACAAGAGATAATTAAAACAAAGGTCAAAAAGGCAATTTTTTCGGCAATTATACATTTACCAGTAAATCCCGAATCTTTAAAGTGCGGACCTCGCATGTATAAAATAGGCTGAAACATCTGATTACAAATGGTTTAATGTGTTAAACATCTGTAAGCAAGTAAGCAAGAAAAATTTCGGAAACTGGTTGAAGTTGTGCTTAAAATTTGTTCGAAGACGCTAACTGCTCCCATTAAGAATACTGTCTAGTTAACTTGCGTTTCTTTTTAAGCGAAATCTAGTTTTTCACATATCCCCATGCTTATGACGTCACATCTTCTGAAATATGTATCGCACAATGATATTAATTTGCAGGTACGTTCAGTAATATATGTAGATACTGTCTGCAAAGTGTGTTATGATAAGAGTTTGTAGTAAAGAGGCAATAAATTACAAGCTTATTGCTCGGTGTTGATGTTTTACTGCGAGCCATTTTAAGCCAAATCTTGTTTTTATCGATTTAAACATTTATGATGTCATAGCTCCTCAACCACGTGTCATATAAAGATTTTGCAAGTACATTAAGAGGTATATGCGGATACTGTCTACAAACTGTTGCGAAAACAATCGGCCGAAAAAGGAGTAACAAATGAAAACCTCATGCCTTATGTTGAAGAATGACTGCACGAAAAGCGAAAATTTAGCAAGTGATGAAGATTTTAATTATCATTATCGTCAGGTATAAAAAGGTTTGAAATTATCTGAAAAGTATGTTGGAAGTCACCAAGTGCTCTAATTTTTAAAGATTGGATGAATACAATCCGAGTATTTGCGTGCCGTCATCTATGCTGACTCAAAGCAAACACACATTTCCTAACCGTAAAACTTGCCTTATCTTGTTAAATACGATTAAAACTCGTAATCAGCAGATTGTAACAGTGTTTTAAGTTTTATAATTATGTCAATACTTCAGTGAAATTTTGAAAAGCAAATTTTTGTTCCCGTGGAATCCGTTACATAGACAACCATGGAACTGATACTGTGTTGTCGGATAGCGGTTTGGAAACAGAGATTACGGTATTATGTACCTCCACATACTTCACTGTGGAATTTCCTTTTTACATGTTCGTTTTAGCGCACGTCAAGAGACCGTAGAGTTGCGCTGACTGCTTATCCTCGCCCCTTACACTCGTGCTGCATGTTGTACGGAATGAAGGAAAGTCTACACCTGTGTGTGAAAGCGCATATAGAACTGCACGAATACGGCCGATAGAAGCCGAAGCGTTTACCGCGGACGAGCACCTTCAAGGGGTGAAGATGTCTTTTTGAAATGGCTCTAAGCAGTATGGGACTTAACATCTGAGGTCATTAGTCCGCTAGACTTAGAACTGCTTAGACCTTACTAACGTGAGCACATTACACACATCCATGCCCGAGGTAGGATTCGAACCTGCGACCGCAGCAGCAGCGCGGTTCCGGACTGAAGCGCCCAGAACGACTCGGCCACAGCGGCCGACGTGAAGATGTCTGCAGTCGTGAAATGCACAGTACGCATACGTGGCGTGCTGAAAAAGTGATTTCGAGAAGAGAGAGGATAGAAATAGAAACATGATGCAAAGAAAATGTGTGTGTTTCAGCTGACAATGTGAAGGGAAACTGTGTGTCTTTGACATCACAAATAACAATCACAACTGCATGGATAAACTTCACACATCATTAAACGAAATATGCCGTATGTTATAAGAGTCTAGGTCACAGGCAACAGTGAGGGAATCTGAAGATGGAAATTGACATTTGTGTTCACAGTACTGTAAAGACAGAAAAGTCATTGAGAGAAATAGGAGACACGGTGCAGGCAGAGTGGATGCTAATGTATAGTTCTTTTATACATGTCTGTTCGCCGGCAGTACCGGATCTAAGAGTAACCGATAACATCTCGGAAATAAGAAGTACATTTCACAGACTGTTCATATTTGTTTCAGAATGTCTATTAAGGAACGGTAGTTGTACACGATCATCTTAAAACTGATATCGAAATGAGTCTTCGCAATTTTTCGAAGAAATTTAGAGCCTACCTCCTCTGCTTCCTGAACACAGATAATCACCGATTTCTTCTTTTAAAATTGTTCACAGTCAGTGAATTTGATGCAGTTTCCGCAGAGAAGGTAACAATAGGCTTATTTCCTTTTAGCACTCGGCGCCATGATAAACTCTCTATGCACGCAGTAATGACGTGCCCTTTGTGGTGCGTCTATCCACATGAGACTTTTCCCGTTCGCTTTAGTGTGCGCTTCGTTGCTCGCTTTGAGAGAAGTTGTAATGTCAACGCCACTGTTTCGTGTCACCAGTGTATGCGGCAGTGCTCGATATTTAGGAAGTGATGAAAATTTTTCCAGAAATTACTTTTAAGCCTATATATGAAAAACTGATAAAGAAAAGACTTATTATTATATTATAATATTATGTGTTTTATTATTTTCATAAAGAGTTTTCCACAATGAATAATGATATAATAAAAGATACAAATGCTAGAAACGTAGGTTTGCCTTTCCTTAACCTATTTTCTAAGATAAGTGTTCGGGTCAGTATTGCCTCACATCTACGGAATCCAAACTGATCTTCCCCGAGGTCTGCGTCTACCAGTTTTTCCATTCGTCTGTAAAGAATTCGAGTTAGTATTTTGCAGCCGTGGTTTATTAAACCAACAGTTCAGTAATTTTGACATCTGTCAACATCTGCTTTCTTTGGGATTGGAATTATTATATTCTTCTTGAAGCTGCGGGTATTTCGCCTGTCTCATGCATCTTGCTCACCAGATGGTAGAGTTTTGTATGGCTGGCTCTCCCATGGCTATCAGTAGTTCTAATGGAATGTTGTCTACCCCCGGGGCCTTGTTTCGACTTACGTCTTTCAGTGCTCTATCAAACTCCTGACGCAGTCTCATATCTCCCATACAATCTTCATCTACATTCCCTTCCATTTCTATAATACTGTCCTCAAGAACATCGCCCTTGTATATACTCCTTCCACATTTCTGCTTTCCCTCCCTTGCTAAGAACTGGGTTTCCATCTGAGCTCTTGATAGTCATGCAAGTGGTTCTCTTTTCTCCAAAGGTCTCTTTAATTTTCCTGTAGGCAGTATCTATCTCACCCCTAGTGATATGCGCCTCTACATTCTTACATTTGTCCACTAGCCATCCGTGCTTAACCATTTTGCACTTCATGTCGGTCTAATTTTTGAGACGTTTGTATTGCTTTATGCCTGCTTCATTTACGGCATTTTAATATTTTCTCCTTTCAACAATTAAATTCAATATTCATTCTGTTACCGAAGAATTTCTATTAGCGCCCGCCTTTTTACCTACTTGATCCTCTGTTACCTTCACTATTCCATCTCTCAAAGCTACCCATTCTTCTTCTACTGTATTTCTTTCCCCCATTCTCGTCAATCGTTCCCTAATATTTTGACTGAATCTCTCTACAACTTCTGGTTCTTTCAGTTCATCCACGTCCCATCTCCTCAAATTCCCACCTTTTTGCAGTTGCTTCAGTTTTAATCTACAATTCATAATCAATAGTTTGTGATCAGAGTCCACATCTACCCCTGGAAATGTCTTACGATTTAAATCCTGGTTCCTGAATCTCTGTTTACTATTATATAATCTATGTGAGACCTTCCAGAATCTCCAGGCTTCTTCCATGTATACAACCGTCTTTTATGATTCTTGAACCAAGTGTTAGCAATGATTAAGTTATGCTCTGTGCACAATTCTACCAGGTGGCTTTCTCTTTTATTCCTTAACCCCATTCCATATTCACCTACTAATTTTCCGTGTCTTCCTTTTCCTACTATCGAGTTCCAGTCACCCACGAGAATTAAATTTTCGTCTCCCTTCACTATCTGAATAATTTCTTTTATCTCATCATACATTTCATCAATCTCTTCGTCATCTGCGGAGCTAGTTGGCATATAAACTTGTACTACTGTGGTAGGCGTGGGCTTCGTATCTATCTTGGCCATAATAATGCGTTCACTATGCTGTTTGTAGTAGCTAACCCGCATTCCTATTTTCCTATTCATTATTAAACCTACTCCTCCATTACCCCTATTTGATTTTGTATTTATAACCCTGTATTCACTAGACCAGAAGTCTTGTCCCTCCTGCCACCGAACTTCACTAATTCCACTATATCTAACTTTAACCTATCCATTTCCCTTTTTAAATTTTCTAACCTACCAGCCCGATTAAGGGATCTGACATTTCACGCTCCGATCCGTAGAACATAACGAATAGAAATAATTTTTGTGGTTGGTGCGTAAGATTAATTACTCTCAGAGTAACTTTAAATATATATATACACTCCTGGAAATTGAAATAAGAACACCGTGAATTCAATGTCCCAGGAAGGGGAAACTTTATTGACACATTCCTGGGGTCAGATACATCACATGATCACACTGACAGAACCACAGGCACATAGACACAGGCAACAGAGCATGCACAATGTCGGCACTAGTACAGTGTATATCCACCTTTCGCAGCAATGCAGGTTGCTATTCTCCCATGGAGACGATCGTAGAGATGCTGGATGTAGTCCTGTGGAACGGTTTGCCATGCCATTTCCACCTGGCGCCTCAGTTGGAGCAGCGTTCGTGCTGGACGTGCAGACCGCGTGAGACGACGCTTCATCCAGTCCCAAACATGCTCAATGGGGGACAGATCCGGAGATCTTGCTGGCCAGGGTAGTTGACTTACACCTTCTAGAGCACGTTGGGTGGCACGGGATACATGCGGACGTGCATTGTCCTGTTGGAACAGCAAGTTCCCTTGCCGGTCTAGGAATGGTAGAACGATGGGTTCGATGACGGTTTGGATGTACCGTGCACTATTCAGTGTCCCCTCGACGATCACCAGTGGTGTACGGCCAGTGTAGGAGATCGCTCCCCACACCATGATGCCGGGTGTTGGCCCTGTGTGCCTCGGTCGTATGCAGTCCTGATTGTGGCGCTCACCTGCACGGCGCCAAACACGCATACGACCATCATTGGCACCAAGGCAGAAGCGACTCTCATCGCTGAAGACGACACGTCTCCATTCGTCCCTCCATTCACGCCTGTCGCGACACCACTGGAGGCGGGCTGCACGATGTTGGGGCGTGAGCGGAAGACGGCCTAACGGTGTGCGGGACCGTAGCCCAGCTTCATGGAGACGGTTGCGAATGGTCCTCGCTGATACCCCAGGAGCAACAGTGTCCCTAATTTGCTGGGAAGTGGCGGTGCGGTCCCCTACGGCACTGCGTAGGATCCTACGGTCTTGGCGTGCATCCGTGCGTCGCTGCGGTCCGGTCTCAGGTCGACGGGCACGTGCACCTTCCGCCGACCACTGGCGACAACATCGATGTACTGTGGAGACCTCACGCCCCACGTGTTGAGCAATTCGGCGGTACGTCCACCCGGCCTCCCGCATGCCCACTATACGCCCTCGCTCAAAGTCCGTCAACTGCACATACGGTTCACGTCCACGCTGTCGCGGCATGCTACCAGTGTTAAAGACTGCGATGGAGCTCCGTATGCCACGGCAAACTGGCTGACACTGACGGCGGCGGTGCACAAATGCTGCGCAGCTAGCGCTATTCGACGGCCAACACCGCGGTTCCTGGTGTGTCCGCTGTGCCGTGCTTGTGATCATTGCTTGTACAGCCCTCTCGCAGTGTCCGGAGCAAGTATGGTGGGTCTGACACACCGGTGTCAATGTGTTCTTTTTTCCATTTCCAGGAGTGTATATATATATATATATATATATATATATATATATATATATATATATATATACGACACCAGTGTGTTATGGGAAGGGGTTGTGGTCTGATATATTATTTATTTGGTGCACACATTTTAATGTCACTTACTGAATTAATGAAACAACATTTCAATATTTATTTGTAGTGATTACGTATGAAAAAATAATTCATTACAGTCGGGCACAGCAGCACGTAGATAACAGTTATCAGAGATTATTTCTTTCTTTTAAATAATACTGTTAAATAATACTCTTCTTGTTGCTACTACATTTTCATACGTTTTACAGTAACACGTATACACCAACACAATAACTTTAAACAAACAGAACAAAACTCATCACAACGAGTAAACGTAAACGAAAGAAACAACAGTTTCGAGACTTTAGGGTTACGTTGACGCAGATCGTGTAGTTTGGAACGAACCACTCCACCACATACGTTCATATACCTAAAAAGAATGAAACAATACTTTTGAGTGAAGCGCCGATTGCACAGAATAGGCCGCTTGGAGAGCGACATCTTCTAAATCTTTCGATTGAAGACAACAACTTTCACATCTGTCTAATAGCCCTCGTATATTTTCAGTGACCCAATATATTCTCTAAGTAGAGCAGAAGAACATAATTATTTTCCTTATTTTAAAAATGAATCTAAAAATATTTCCACAATACCCTTATATTTCTTCGACCATTAGTGGTTTATTTGAGACAGTTTGCATGCTGGAAAAGTACAATTCACAACAATGTAAATTGGCATTTCCGTGAAATCACAGACGAGCTTCTTCTATCCGCAGGACATTTGATAGTCATTCACATTATTTTACATTTTAGCAGCTGTAAAGTGAGTTTAAATGACTTAGGGCAGAAACTCCTCGAGAGATCATTGCAATTAAACACTGAAACATTTATACATTTATTCCAACAATATTATATTATTTTGTTTTAATGAATACAACTACCATCCACTTTACTACGTTTTTTTAAAGTTTTCAATACGCATTTTGCGCTTTAGGAGGCTTTCACCTATTTTCAGTTGGTGTAATGTAAATTTAACCTCCATTTAGTCCATCGCTAAGGATACCGTCTTCAGTTTGGATGCTGCAGCTTTTCGGTGAAAACCATTAAATTGTCGACGCTCTTAGTGATGTACTAGCTGAAGTTTAAAAATGTACTACGACAATTGAAGGTGGGTGAAAGCTCGAAATCTGTTTGAACATAAAAATACATTAAAAAGTGGCTGGTTTCTGTATTTATTCAAGTAATATGTAGAGAACCATAGAGTTCAAAAACCAGCTAATATTATGTTATTTATTTAAAAATTCCCTTATTATAGTTCCAAGAAATTCACATGGCACTATTCACAATATTTGCGAATTATTCTTTCTCCAAGTTTAAAATAATTGGGACCGTCTAACGCTTCGAGATTTGAGTGCCTTACAGTTTCGTAAGAAGAATTTTGAACCAGGGTCGGGACGGTTAATGAACAAGAAAAATGAAATAAGCTTAGTATAGCAAGCCGCTGAGTACGTTATTACATTAATCCTGCTAGACTTTTCTCTCACGTCATTGCAGCTGCAACTAGTTTAACATACATATTTGTTAGGCGTATATGAGAAAAGCACTCTACCTAACCACGTGAGCATCGAGTAGTGGCTGCTTGGTATATTTTACATTTTAAAGCTGTAGTACAAGTCCATTGTTGGACACATGCTGCAGTCTACACAGTCGTGAACCTGCTAACTGTAATCAGGCCTCGGTTCCTCACAACAGATTTTATCTACACATTCCACTCAATTACCAAACTGACGATGTGTCACTCAATTTATGTCATACATTTCATTTTGTTTCAGTAACTCTTCTCTGGTTACCTTATCTACTCATCTAATCAACAGCATTCTCCGATAGCTCCACATTTCACAACCTTCTATTTTATTCTTGTCTATTCTGTTTGTCCTCCACTGTTCACTTCTGTACAAAGATAAACACGAGACAAATACCTTCGAAAATGACTTACTGACATTTAAATTTATATTCTTTGTTAACAGACTTAGGTTCACTGAACCGCTTTTGTTGCTTTTGCCCAGTCTCATCTTGCGTGGTATCTAGTTACGCCATCGTCAGATTTTTGGTCGCTCAAATAATAAAACACATATACGACTTTAGTATCGTAAACTAACTCAATGAACAGCTGCAGCAGTCGTCTACATTCTATTTCCGTTGTTTTCCCTTTGTTAATATTCATCTTATAATTTCTATTCCGGGCACTATTCATCCTGATCTTCCGATATTCCAAGTGCTTCGCCCCATCTGAATAACGATATGACTGGCAAAACTTAAAGTTTTAATTTTTTCATCATGAACTTTAATTCTTTTTCACATTTCTCTTCGGTTTCTTTTATTGCCTGCTCATATTACTGACTGAATGATTTGAAGGCTACATTACAAACCGGTCTGACACCTTTGTCAATTACTTCCTCCCTTTCATATTCGTTGACTCTTATTTCTGTAGTCTGTTTCCGCACAAGTTGTAGATATGTCTTCGGTCACTGTGTTTTGTCGGTGCACCATGAATAATTTTCAAGGGTATAAAACAGTCAACATTTCTAAATGTTTTACCTAAATCTCTTCAAAGGTAAAGTCGTAAGTCAAGTTTGGCCTCGTGTGTTCTAAATTTCTAAAGCCTGTGGTCTGCTTCTACCAGTCTTTCCATTCTTCTGTGAACAGGACAAGTTTGTATTGTGTTACATCTATCTTTCTCATTTTAATTACAGTTCAATTTATTTACATGTCTCTTCTAGCTATTACTGCTTCGACATTTTGTACTTCTGACTTTTGCACTATTGACTTTTGCAGATGTCAATAAACGTTTATATCTACTTCATATGTTGCTGTATTCTCTCCTTTCATCAACTAGATTCACCATGTGATGTCTTATTCAAGGGTATCTGCTGGACTTCGTTATTTGCCTGTTTGTTCCTCTGTTATCTTCACTGTTACCTTGACGAAAGCTAGCCATTTTTCTTTCACTGTATAACTTTGCCGTGTTTCAGTGAAGCACCACCTAACATTTTCTTCGAAGGTCTCTACAATCACTGGTTCTCTCAGTTTTTTCAGTTCTTATTTCCTTAATTTTATACCAACTGGCTATTTATTATGTTCTAATATCAATTTTATAAGAAATAAATTACTGTCAGAACCCAATTCTGCTCCTGGAACTGATTTGCAGTTTAAGGCTGTCTCAGCATTGTATGATATTCCTGAAATTTATCGTTGTCTCCATGTCTAGTCCACGTATAAAACCTTCATACTTGATTCTTAAACCAAGATTTAGCAACGATTAAATTGTGATGTACAAAATTTCCAACAGTCGTCTTCCTCCTTCAGTACTCGTATTTTTCCCAGTCAATGTTTTACTAATATTCGTCTTCCTCTCGCTTTCCCCGCTATCGAATTCCAGTACCTTGTGTAAACCCAAATCTTGACCCTCTTAATCAATGCATAGCTCCTCTTCTGTCATCACACACTTTATCAATCTCTTCATCGTCTGCAGAGCTATCTGGATCACACTCTTGCACTACTATCGGTCGTCTTGTCTTTCTGTCGATCTCGGATACGACAATGCTGTCACTACGTAGGTCACAGTAGTCCAGGCCACAATACGACTGTCTCTGTCACAGACTCAAGCAAGCCAACGCATTACGGCAAGTTACCTGTTTCGTTGACGGGGCCGGCGACATTAAGGAACATACTTCTAAAGGAAACTATTTTTTTTTCTAGTTGTGTTCCTCTAATTACTATGCAGTTACCGCAATAAATAAAAAATATTTTAAAATTTTATTTTTTGTGGGGTCAACAGCCTCAACGTGTTTTGAGCCTCTACGGTCGAAGGTTCGGATCCTGCCTCGGGCATGGATGTGTGTGATGTCCTTAGGTTAGTTAGGTTTAAGTAGTTCTAAGTTCTAGGGGACTGATGACCACAGATGTTAAGTCCCATAGTGCTCAGAGCCATTTGAACCATTTTTTTTTTGTTTTGGGCATGAAAACATGATCGCAGTAGGCTGTATTCTTTTTCTTACCTGGGCAATCTGTCATTTTCAACCTTGGGCCATTTTCAGGCATGTATCTTAAGCTTCCTGTTACATTTTACATGTACCGGAGACGTATTAATGTAAAATGAAGCTGGAAGTTTGAGATACGTGATTGAAAATGACCCAAGGTCAAAACTGGCCTATCGTACACATAATAAAAAGAACATCGTACTTGGACCATGTTTTCATTGTTAACAAAAAAGTACATTGCGTTGTTGTGATCTTCAGTCTGAGGACTGGTATGGTACAGCTCTCCACGCTCTACAGTACTGTGCAATCCTCTTCGTCTCCAAATAAACATTGCAGCCAACAGTTATTTGAACCTGATAAAAGTATTCATCCATTGGTCTGTCTTGACAATTTTACTCCCAACACTTCCTTCAATGCTATACTGACGACTCCTCCATATCTCAAGATGTGCCCTTTTCTCCCCAATTCTGTTCAGTAGCTTCCAATTAGTTATTCGATCTACCTTTCCAGTCTCCAGTATTCTACTGTAGTAGCACATTTAAAAAAACTTTTATTCTCTTATTGTGTGAAATGTTTGTCGTCAACGTTTCACTTCCATACAGGGCTCTACTCAGAAAAGATTTCTAGGAAAGATTTCCACTCACTTAAATTTATGTTTGATTTTAACAAACATATTTCTCAGAATCACTTTTCTTGCTGTGTCCCATCTTCATTTTATATTCTGTCTACATCAGCTATTATCAAATACTTCGGGGAAACAACAAAAAATACCTGATGCTTTTAGTGTCTCACTCCGTAATCTAATATTTTCAGAGTCATCTGATTTAATTCGACTAAGTGCCGTTACCTCTGTTTTGCTTTTGTTAATGTCTATCTTGTATCCTTAGCCAGAACGTCTTTGTCAAGCGGCGAGCTATGAGAAATACTGTGAGATTGCGTCTTGCATTTGCAGCTTAGCATAATATTTTCTTTGCAGCATAACTTCCGATGTTCAGAATAGACAGATCGTGTTCCACTATCGTGATACAGTATTTGGTCTATGAGGTTAGCGTACTAACTTTATCACATTCCCTCTAATTTAAACGTGTTCAGGATTTGCTAGCGTATATGGAATTTTCTTCTTTTCATATACTGTGGACTTCTATAGCACGTGATCCAACGCAACTGTTACTGCTTACTGAATTGAGTATTGCAGGTAGTAACCAAGAACGTTTACGATTTGTTTTCCTTCTCCAGCCATTTATAAAATCGTCCAAGTACTTGATCTGCATGAAAAGATCACCTGTACATTCTCAAATCAGGTTACGAAACTTCCAGAAGCAATCGTCATCTTAAATTCATTCAAATATTCATTATTACACTCATTTTTTGTGTTGCTCACTGAACGCATATGTTGCTGTTGAATAAATTTACAGCACCCTGTGACCAATCATTATTTATTATTATAAATATTATTTTATTAAAAATATTATTTTCTAGGCTATTTAGTGTAGTAACATGTTCTCATGTATTAACTTCATGTAAAAATAACTATGAGGCTTTCAAAGTATGAAGGGAAAGTGTTAAAATTAGAAGGTATATGACCATGTTGAAGAAGGAGTGTCCGTCTTGTTTCTGCTTACATGTCCTTTTGTACCTGTATTTTTCTATTGGCCCATTCATAGAGACTCAATGTAACCTTCGTTAATGGTCGTTTTGGAATAAATATCACCTAAAGCATATCTAATAGTTAACTTTAGATAGTTAATACGTTAGATGATTAGGTGAGGCTCTATAATAACGCATGCTTCCTTCACACCACGTGTAGCTGTCGAGGATTTGTAACTGTAGCACGTTTGCATATCTACTTTTCACAAACTTGTAATAATTGATATACATGCAGAATACGATGTGCAGCCTATTGTGGTTTCTGCTGACATCGTCAGCTTATAATTGATACTTCATATATTGCAATCTTACAATAATAATTTAATTGTTATAGACTTCTGTTGCCCATCATAACAGTCATAATCAAAGACAGCTCCAATTTTCTTAATACATTCAGTATTACTATGCTTAAAGTAACAATTACTTGCTTCCTTGGCACAAATTTATTGGTGTATTTCGTTTTATTGAGTAACATTTATAAATTCCGTATTGCAGCTCCTCTAAAAATGCAGTATGCATCACATATTTCACAGACTGTAGTAGCCATTCTGTCTTTCCGAAACGCCTTTGTGATTCCTGCATGGACTCACCACGGAAAATCCCGTCTCCTCCACCAATTGTGGTAAGCTGGGCCATCCCTGCACGGTCGGCCGCGTAACTGACACTCTACGCAGGTCTCTTTCCGTGACACGACTATTCATAGTCTCATAACGCTATCAAGCGTTATATCTTTTTATCTCTAAAACGCTAAAAAAGTCTTCCCGACGAAATTCAGCATAAATGTTTTGCTACAAAAATGTTTACCCGTACAATACCGAGACTAATCACGATTAAAGCACAAGAACTCCAAACTTGTTACCTTCTCTGTATCGACACCTCCCATTCAACAGGAACGTACACTGATGACCCAAAACATGACCACAGCCCACCGGGACACTGAATGCCACTAGGTAGCGTTCCAGATACGTGTCCATGCAAGAAACGTGTACAGGGCATCCATAAAAACACCGACAAACCTTACGGACAGGTTCCTAACATCATAATAAGAAAACAAATGTCTAGAAAACAACGACCCTGAAAAGCATACCTTAAGAAATATGAGCTGTTGTTCATCTGCTGTGAAACACTATGTCACACATCTCTCGTACTGCAAGTTCTTTGATTTTCATATTTTGGAACGAGTCAGTATGGATCAAAAGAAAAAAAAAAGTCTATTGTTGAGTCGGCGTAAGTTGAACCCTGACAGCCGCAGTGGGCTGGGCGCGGCAGTTTCGCGCGCCCGTCCCGACGTGTCACGTGACGTGATTTTGTAAATGTCTCTATGGCAACCTCTCAGTGTTGGTACAGCTACATAGAAGGCTACTGTTTCGCCTGCAGCCCTTTGCGCTTCTTACGTAATTTGGACATCAGTAAATGTGGGCTTAGGGATGCATACCTCAGGATCTATGAACACTTGTTAAGTATAGATTTACGATGAGGTGGGGCTTTACAGCTGTCAAATGATTGTGAAACTTCATTGTAAACGGCCACCAACGGACTATTATTATGCTCAATGCTACCGGTTTCGGTAAGTAGATCATTATATAGCCGAAGCCTAACGCACAGACAAAACAACCACAATTCACAGGCCACAGTACGCTAACAAAATAAATATTATGGTGTTAAATAACGTAGAAATCAGTTACAAAGCTAACCAACTTATCACTGCAGCATTTGAGGTGAACATCTTCGATGCCGGTGGAAAAACTTGACGTCTGTTACAGGAAATATCCTACAAAAGACAGAGACATATAGCACACGCACACATGCCAATGACACACTTCCAAATGAAGAAAATTGTAACGGACTTGCAAAAAAAAATTTAACAGCAAAGATCAAAGACAAATTGCCACAAATCTTCGACAAAGATAGTACGACAATTTCTGTAGCGGTAACATCGATAATGTGTACAAATCACAGGTGCATGTGAGATCACTGGAGTATTTTCGATTTCACAACGATGCAAACAATGAAACGTCTTAACAAAAAGCAAACGGTATCAACCAAGCATAATCGCAAAAACTCTCACAGTGAAGTTCAAATGGTTTAAATGGCTCTGAGCACTATGGGACTTAACATCTGAGGTCATAAGCCCCCTAGAACTTAGAACTACTTAAACCTAACTAACCTAAGGACATCACACACATCCATGCCTGAGGCAGGATTCGAACCTACGACCGTAGCGATCGCGCTGTTCCAGACTGTAGCGCCTAGAACCGCTCAGCCACTTCGGCTGGCTACAGTGAAGTGACGTATGGTGAATAAAAGGCTGCAAACATGGAATGTCAGATTAATACAAATCGAAGTAACCTCCTCTACGGTTATGCGTCATCGTAAGTGCATTTGAGGGAACCACTATCCTTTAATCATATCAATCAAACGAGCGTGTAAACATGTATTAGTTAAGATACAGGAGGCACTCATTAAATTTTATTAAATTGCAATAACATAGGTTACTTATTGTTCATTATTAACTAAAACCTAAAGTGAGGGCAGTGGATCAACAAAGTAATAATACTATAAATAAGAACAGGTTGCACATATCTGGCTGCATTATGCCAAAAAAAGTTTTAACATTTGTATCAACCATAACTGACAGTAAGCATACAATCAATATTAACATTGGACATACTTAATTAGCGAACTGGTTATGGGAAAGGGAAATTACACGATAGTGTACTATAATATGGTGTGCTTATAATAACATTAATTAACACATACTAATAAAATTCAAAATTTGCGATAGTGTGTCATCACAGCTGCAAAAAATATATATGCCAAGAAAAATATATTTTACAAAAACTGGTTTCAGAGAAGGAAAGGAACAAAGGAAACGTATATAGAGTGGTGTCGTGTAACCTGTGTATTTACACACCTGCGACGTACTGTACAACAAATTATTCCAGTAGTACATCTTAAACTGGATACGACATTTATATACTGACAAGGAGATTGTCAGACCATTACGTTAACCATCAATTATTTAAAGTGGACGGTGTTATCTATAGGATGGTAGGGAATGTGGGCAGAAGGAGGGCTTGGCATATTATCTGAACAATAGGCTTACAAAAATTGAGTTAGTACACAGTAAATTCGGCTACGATCAAAAGCGAATCTGGATGGATAAAGGAAGGGCGGGGTGCGAGGCTGGGATGGGTGATGGGGACAAAGAAGGGACTGGTAAGATGGGAAGGACAAAAGCGGTACTAATTTGAGAGGTTTGAAAATGCTGTGCTGAAGGAACATACAAAAAATCCGTACTTAATAAGTAAAAGTGTACTAAAAAAAAAACGGCTGACTGGTTAAAGGCCTGGCCAGACAGAATCCGGCCTGCCGCTGCGACGGACGGCGCAGCGGTGGGCCGGACCCGTCAGCGGCCAGGGACGCCACACAGGCAACGGCCGGCCGGCGTCAGCTGTGTTACACTGTGGAAGGGGCCGAACCCCATTATTAAGCTTGCATGCGTAGCGCGATTGTCTTGGCGTTAGACGATTTTGAATCTTCACGCGGGACGCGTTATCTTTGTGCGAGTTCATTTTTTTTTTTTTTAAATTGCCGAAATGAGTAGCTCGCACTAGCGTTATGAAATGGCACCAAGAAGAGGAGATGTTGGGTGCACGACATTAGTAGCAAAAGAGAAAGCTTAGGAGAATACCATCGTCTGTGTATTGATCTGGAGTCTGACGAAGATAGGTTCTTCAAATATTTTCGTATGTCGCGAGAATGTTTCGAGGAAATGCATCGCCTGATAAAAAGGTAGCACCGAGAAGTGCACAACGAACTGGAGAAAGCCAATTGATACAAGGCACAGGCTAACCATTTGTTTGAGGTAAGTTTTACCGTTTGTGGCCTCTTTGTGCTTCAAATAGAAGTCATACAAATTATCCCATTTCAGTTTTGCTGTATCATATGAAAGGTTCGGCGGAAGGAAGTGCTATCCCACAACGTAGTTACAAGTGGAGTGATAAATTTATTTGCAGTGTTTACGAATACAGCAAACGATAGTAACATCTAGTTCCGTATGTCCCGCTCGAAATAACTTCCTACTTAATAGATTGTTTTGTTTCATTACGTTCATACCATTGTCACTGAATTTAAACAAACATATCTTGGTCGTTAACTTATCCATTCGTTCTATCGGTATAACAGATTTTAATCTTTTCCAGATACTTGACTACAGGCGACAGTCACCAGACCATAGCTTTTTCTTTTCGGTTAGGACGTTCAACAGTCTCAGATATTGTGAAATAAGTGTGCCAGGCAATATGGACTGTTCTACATACTCCTACAACAGAGATGTGGAAGAAATCTGAAGAAGGATTTCTAGAACTTTGGGGGTTTCCGGACGGCCTTGCAAGCATAGACGGAAAGCCTATCAGGTTAAAATGCCTGAAGGATAGTGGATCCCAGTTGTTCTGTTACAAACAGTTCCTTTAGCTAGTTCTCCTGGCGATCGTTGATCCATGCCACGGAGTTTACAGTAGTTGATATTGGAAGTTATGGACGTCACAGTGACAACACTATTTCTGAGAATTCAGCTTTCTATCAAGAGTATATCGAAGGCAAAAATATTCTACCTCCAAATCAGGATCGCGTGTATCAGACAAAAAGTTGTATTGTCTCACCTCCTCTATAAGTCTTTCTGTGTCCATGATGCATGCAGTACGAGCTGCAAGACAAAAACCGCCTCACGCCGCTGCTTCCTGTGTGACAGCAGAGCAGTTGAGTGCGCCAACAGAGGCAAGCAGCCGCTCCGGCTTGCGGCGAATCTGTAATCTGTGACAACCCGGCGGCGGCCGGTGCGGCAGGCCGTATGCCGGTGCGTAAGAGCCGCACTCTGTGTGACCGCCGCCATACAGCAACGAGCGATTCAACAGTGCGGCCTGCCGGCTGCGGTTCAAGGCCACAGGCCGGACGGCCAGGCCGCATTCTGTCTGGCCAGGCCTTAAGTTGGACAGTATACCCTTCAGATCTGGTACTTAATTACCATCTAGTTTGTCCTGCACACTTAAGTACAGTATATTATAGTACACTATCATGCAACCACCCTTTCTCTTAACCAGTTTAATAACTAGGTATGTCCAGCGTTATCGTTGATTGTGTCTTTGCCCTCTGTTATGGTTGCTACAACTGTTAAAATGACTTTTTTGGCTTATGATGCTATAAGTGTGCAATGCGTTCTAATTGTATAATTGTTTGTAGAAGCAGTAAACTTACTGTATTATGTCAATAAGCAGTTAATGATATTTTTTTACCTGCGAGTAGGCCATCTGAGGACCACGTTATAATTTCGATTGTTCATTCTTTATTCTTTTCTTTTATTCCAGTATGCTTTCATCTGTTCGCTGTGTTTCTTATTTCTGTCTTCAGACACGCTTTGAAATCCGTCCATTTTCTATAATTTTTCCAGAAGTCTTCTCTGTTGTTTATATCTTCTGCTGTTACATTGTTTCTTTCTAAATTATTGATTACTTAGTTGACCCAACTTGTTGTGAACTTTTTACCCCACAAATATTTGAAAATATTATTAGTTAGTCTACTGTCTTGGATGGAAATAAGTGTCGCAGAGACATGAGTCTCCTTACTTAGTTGACCCAACTTGTTGTGAACTTTTTACCCCACAAATATTTGAAAATATTATTAGTTAGTCTACTGTCTTGGATGGAAATAAGTGTCGCAGAGACATGGGTCTCCTTTTCCTCATTATGTTCGAAATGTTTTCTATATTTTTTTTTGTATTTCAGCGTTGCTTTGTAATTTCCAACCTTCCATTGTTTTTTGATGTTTAATATTTTTCCTATAATTCGCCTTTACAGCACGTCTAATGTACCTAAACTACAGTTTAATTCCAAGCATTCACTTGCATATTGGAATTCTAGCCTCATTACTGTGTTGTAGAGCTTTATTTCTGCACTTTTGGATAGGCGCTTTTTATTGTAGAGGTCTTTGGTGATATCATATGGTCTCTTCGTTTTATACAGCCTTTCCTCTACTGATAATTTTTCCAAATCATTTTCTTGGATTATTTCCCTTAGATAATTGAATAATTTTACCCTCTCTACTTGTCCAACATCTCTCTTCATGAATTTCGCGGCATCCTTACCGTTTGTGGCAAATGATCTAGTATCATAGACACTTATCAGGTGCCTCCTGTATGCTACTTACATGTATCTTCTACCCCCCCTTCCCACTCTTCCTCCTCACTCATCTTCCCCCACCAACACATATCTCCTCACATTTTAAGACACTCTGTATTCCATGATAAGCTCATCTTGGTTTCCGTAACATATACTCCTAGCCATTAAATATTTCAATCATAGCCCCCACTTTACCCCTTACCATTTCTGAATTTCATGTTGTATCTAATTTTTCTGAAAATAAATGTCTAATTTACATTGTACCCTTTGTATATATAATCTCTAGCGCTATCTTAATCATGCTTTACTTATGAGATGAAACTTAACAGGTTTTTATACGACGTTTTATTGTATATATTTTTTGACATTTGTTTATATAAAGCACACCATTATAAATTTGCTATTTTGGCTGCCTTAACATAACGCATTTTCCAATAGCTACTTGACTATTTACATTATTAAAAGATCGATGTGGTATAAAATCCCTTCTTTCTATATATGGCTGTAGCTATGTTGTGATGACACTGGTTGAGATCTAACTGTTTACAAGCTCAACTGCGCAGTTATCAGCACCTGTACAAATTCTCAACTTTTGCTCAGGTCAGTCTCGCAACTTCCATGAATGATGATGAAATGATGAGGACAACACAAACACCCAGTCATCTCGAGGCAGGAACATACAAGAGAGACGTAACAAAAAATCAGTAGTGTAACAGAAGTACAGCATACAATGAGTAATAGTTTTCCTCTGTCAAAGTTCAAATTTCATGCAAATGTTCTCAGATTAACATTATGCTTTTCAACCATCTGAACTTAAGTTTCTTAGCAAAAGTTTGAAATTTATCCCAGAAAAAGCTATCACTGACGACTGTTTATAAAGTTATTAAGTCGGTCAACCAAATAGAAAATTGTGACAACAATACAACTATTCTTAAGGTAAACAAATGCAGCTCAGTAGTTATGGTGTACAAACAGGACTGTATAGAAGAAACTTTGAATTTCTTTGCTAATAGCAAGATATTTGTAATTAATAAAAACTGAACATCGAAACTGAAGTCCCAAATGAAACACAATTTTGAACACTGCAATTTTCTCTTTACTGGTACACAAAAATGCAACCACTCCAGAACTGAAATCACAGCCAAATATTCAGAATACTAATATCCTGATATGACCTAAAGTGAACAGTATTAATAACCTTGGGTATTTATTTAGTCAGGAAGTTTATCACATATTCTGCAGTGATTTTTTTTCTTATAAATATTTTCTCAAAATTTCCACAGAGATAATTGATACCCCAAAGAACATGCATGTCCTCTATAGTGCTAAACTTACGTCCCTTCATATCACAAATGACATTCACATATATATTTTACGAAGTAGTAATCAAACTGATAAGCTCAGCTTTCTTTCCATAACACATATTCTTGGGCATTAAATATGTTAATCACAGTTCTCCTCCATTTCCCTCGCTCTCGCATCCCCACCCCACACTTTTAACTCCATTTCAAGGAGTATCTAATTTTTCTGTAAATGAATGCCTAATTTAAATTGTAACCTATATATATATATAATTTCTATTACACTCTTATTCACATTTTATTTATGAGACATGACTTCGTAAGTTATTATAAGATGTTTATTATATATTTGTGGATAAATGTTTATACAATGCTTTCCTTTCTATGTTTCCTATTGTGAAAATGTTAACACGTTTTCGAATAGCCACTTGGCTATTTACATTATTAAAAGATCGATGCGAAACAAAATCCCATCGATGGGTATACGGTTGTAGCTATGTTATGATGACGCTGTTTGAGACTCCACTGTTTATAAGCTGGACTGATTGATACGAATAAAGGACAGTAGTTCCCACAAGTGTATTATGTATGACACATGAACTAGAAGAAAGTTAATTCGAATTTTTCTTATTTACTTTTTAATAATTTGACTTTAGATGTTTTGTAATGATTTCCTTCACTACACGTGTCGCTTCACTGCATTCAATTTAAGAACTACGCGGTTGTTAAGTATGTTTTTTGTTGAGCCACTTCACTGTTTCAATCGTTGTTAAATCGATGTGCTCAAAAATCTCTAGAGATCATTTGCACCTGTGACATGTACACATTATCGATATTTCGGCTACAGATACACTGTTACGAACCTTATTCTACATTAGTAACTCGTTCTCTTTGGCTTCTACTGTCAAACATTTTTTAAATTCAAGTCAGTCTATTACAGTTTTCTTCACTTTGAAATGTGCGAGCGTTTTGTGTGCGTATGCTACATATCTGTGTTTCTTCGAGATTATTTACTATAACACAAGCTATTTTTTTCACCTACATTGAAGGTGTTCACTTCAAAAGTTGTAGTGAGAAACCGGCTACAGATTGTAAGTAATTTCTTCGTTATTTAACGGCAGTGTTTTTATTTTGACAACATATTGTGACCTGTGAACTTTAAAGGTTTTGTCTGCCCGTAAGACTTCGGCTTGATAATGGTCTGCTGATAGAAATCGGTAGCACTGAGCGTAAAAGAACAGATGAAGTTTCACTTGTTGAGTATCGACGTGAAAGTCGCCGAAGTGGCGTCAAATCGAAAGACTTGCAACCGGCGAACGGTCTACCGACGGGAGGCCCTAATCACACGACAATTAAATTTACTTGTTGAGTAGATTTTTTTCAAAGAAACTGAGATGATCTTAAAGTGTGCACTGTGTCCCCCATGTTTACTAGACATTTTTTTATCGTTACGGATAATACTTCCTCCTCAAGAAATGTGGAAAACCGTGCACTAGAACAGATCTGTTTATAGTGTCAGTGACGAACAAATGCTCATACATCTTAAGTTACGCAATGTTAGAGCTCATGTTTACTAGACAGCTTTAACTTTTTTCCATGTAAAGAACTTGTTCCTAAGGTTTGTGTGTGTCTCTTTGGGAGCCTTGTATAAGCGGTGCAGGGATGAATAGTGAATTATTGTAGCGACGATCAAACGGCAAACCTATCTGCGAAAGTGAGTTTGACAAACGGCTTGTCCAATCGGAAACAGTGAAGATGGTAGTCTATTAGTGTGCTACTCTCATGAACGTCTATGGAAAGCGACTGAAGGACAGTGAAGCCACAATCATGTGAGATGCAACTGGCCGTCCACCGCTCGTCATAGAACTTGGAGTTTGTAGAGTTGTACGCTATGTAAAGAAAGATATGTACGTATCTGCAGACAGGGTGTAGTACTTGCGCAGGCACAAGGGTCTTGGAGCACACAGCTCAGTGCTCACTGTTGAACGCGAGGCTGCACGGCAGTCGCCCACAACTTATTTCCTTGTTGACTCAACGACATCGCCACTCACGATTGCTCCGAGCAAATGACTATAGAGAGCGGATCTGTATCAATGGCAACGTATTCCACGTTTCTTTCCACTGAAACCATCAGCTAGGCAAACAGCTGCTCGAAAATGCTATGTGGGACATTCACATGGGCTTCCATAGCACCTGTCATACTAGTCTAAGGCGCCATGTGAGCTGTGTACCGCATGAATATTATTGCGGAACCTGCATCCCTTCATGCTTTATGTGTTTTCCAAGAGCGATGGAATCTTGCAGCAGGGTAACTGTTAGCGTTACAAAGTCAGAATCGAGCTACAGTGCTTTGAGAAGACTGAATTCACGGTGATTTCTTGGTCACCAGATTCACCTGATTTCATCTGAAGGGAGTACTTTGGCGCACTAACGGGCACCAGCTCCTCTCCTGGTAATCACCAGCCTGTAATTCACAGGAACTACACGACCTTTGTGGAGACATCAGGTGTCACAAATCTCCATATGTCTACCAAGGACTTCTCCATTCCATTCCACGCATAATCGCTGCTGTATTCAGTTCCAGATGTATGCTGGCACGCTTTTAAGCAAGTTGTCATAACGTTTTGGCTGTAAGTATATTTCGAAATTTGACTTGAAGTGCCACAGAAAAATGCTGAATCTTAAATATACAGATAGAACAAGTAATGAGGATGTACTGAATAGAGTAGTGGAAAAGACATTGTTGGATAATCCGGCTAAAATAAAAATAAAAATGGTTCAAATACTTCTGAGCACAATGGGACTTAACGTCTGAGGTCATCAGTCCCCTAGAACTTAGAACTACTTAAACTAACTTAAGGACATCACACATATCCATGCCCGAGGCAGGATTCGAACCTGCGACCGTACTGGTCACGCGGTTCCAAGACACATCCTGAGGCATGAAGGGATCGTCATTTTGGTAATGGAGGGAAATGTGGAGGGGTGGTATTGTGGAGGGATTACAGCAAGCAGGTCCTGATGGACGTATTTTGTAGTTGTTATAGACGGATACAGAGCCTTACACAGAACAGAGTAGCGTGGAGAGCTGCTTCAGACCACTCTTCTTAGAACAACTTCAATAACAATAGAGCCGGAAGGGTTGGCCAAGCGGTTCCAGGCGCTAAAGGCGGGAACCGCATGACCGCTACGGTCGCAGGTTCGAATCCTGCCTCGGGCATGGATGTGTATGATGTCCTTAGGTTAGATTTAAGTCCTTCTAAGTTCTAGGGGACTGATGACCTCAGAAGTTAAGTCCCATAGTGCTCAGAGCCATTTGAACCATTTGAACCATTTGAACAATAAAGTGTCATAACATAAACGGGTTGTCGATGAAACCACACACTGAATACGCCTGAGTTCTCTCAAAATCACGTTGTAGGATTCATACATTACACATTTTTAGAATTGTTGAGCTTGATCCCCGTTATGCGTCTTACTGCCAACATACACTCCAAGAGAAAAAGTGCAGTGCCATTTGTTTTCATAGCAGAACTTCTTCGGTTGTCATCCACGGCACCTTAACAACAGAGCAGTACGTGTAGGATATTTACGCGCAGTTTAGTTGCCTTTAATGACAAGCCAGCTTGAGCTTATGTTTCAAAAAGATAATGCCGCCCACACAGGGCGAGAGTTTCTACAGCTTGTCTTCGTGCTTGTCAAACACTACCACGGCCAGGAAGTTTGCTAGATTTCTCTACAACTGAGTGCGTTTGGAGTATTATAGGCAGGACCCTCCAGACAACTACGGATTTTGCAGATCTAACACGCCAACTGGGCAGAATTTGGCACGACATCCCTCAGGATACCTGACAATTTTTCTGAAATTATAATCAGTGGTTCATCTGTAAATGTACATCATGTCCGGTAATTTACGTCCCATTGGGATAAATTCTTCGTGGTGCATCATTTTATGTCTTATAGAGAGTTTATCATAGCATATATTAGGGTTGAACAAAAATAATTGAGTCCTTAACTTTTCTAAATTACTGAAGTGTGGAAAGCCTGCTGAAAAATTTGAGTTCCGTCATACACAATGAAACCCATACTCAAAGACACGAGATTAAAGAGACAATTCAGACACTGAAAACTAACAAATCATCGCAGTATTATGGAAAAATGCAGGAGAAAATCTTATTGTAAAACTCAAAGAAATTGTAGAAGAAACTGGAAAACTGCAAAACAAAAATCCCCACAGATTGGAAGACAGCAATCATACAGCCTCTGTACAAAAAATGAAGTAAAACAGACCCCACCACTATCGTGGAATCTCTTTATTGTCAATAACATACAAAATGGTGTCTAAAAGCCTACTAAACTGAGCAGAACCTCAGCTGGATTCAATACTAGGCGAATACCAAGGTGGATTCAGAAAACTTCGATCATGAGTAAGACAAATCCTTAACTGGAAAAACTCGGTGATACATTTGCATAGTACTTCAAACAAAAGTTATGTCATCACGTTTGTCAAATTTAAAAAAGCATATGACATTATAGACCAAGAATCCCTTTTTGAAATGTTAGCAGAATTTGGACGAGATCAAAAGACAACAAACATCATAAGGGAAACACTCACGGAGACCAATCCAAAGTAAAATTTATGGGAGAATTGAGCACATAATTTCAAATAGATACAGGAGTACGACAAGGGAATCGATTTTCCCCAGTGCTCTTCAATTGTGTTCTTGAAAAAGTTGTTCGAGAACGGAGAAAAGCAGGTACACCAGCACACAGACTAGGACCAAAACTTAAGGGCATACAATTAGACTGTTTAGCATTTGCTGACGACATGGCAATGATCGCCCAAGACATTACCGATGCACGGAAACAGCTAAAATTATTAAAAGAGCAGGCAGCAAAAATAGGATTATAAATTTCATTTGAAAAAAACAAAATTTATTACTGATATCGAAGATTCACCTTCTGATCTCAAAATTGGTAATAACTACATCTCTATAGTAAAAGAATTTAAATGCTTAGGTTAATGGATTGTAGAAAATTGTAATAAAAAGAAGTTTGTCAGTTCAAGAGTCCAGAAAATGAAGACGGCGTTTCAGTTAAGAAA
This sequence comes from Schistocerca cancellata, assembly GCF_023864275.1. Classification (NCBI taxonomy): domain Eukaryota; kingdom Metazoa; phylum Arthropoda; class Insecta; order Orthoptera; family Acrididae; genus Schistocerca; species Schistocerca cancellata. The sequence continues at coordinate 207,145,648 of NC_064631.1, read as the reverse complement.
AAACGTTTACAAGAAAAAGAGTCTCAAGGGGAACAGCAAACTACGACACTATACAACAGTAATTAAACCCGAAGCTCTCTACGGATCTGAGACACTAAACATTCAACAGAGAACAATAAAGGGGGAATAAGAAGTGGAAGAACGTAAAGTAATGAGGAAAATCCTACGACCAAGAACTAAAGACGGTGTGCATTATCCAAAACCCAATGCAGAAATATATAAAAATATCTCCAAAATAACAGAAACAATGCGCATGAGAAGAATCAAATTCATGGGGCATTTAGAAAGAATAGACTCAAACAGGTTAACGCACAAAATCCATACATTTTTAAAGAATAAAACTACACGACCGAACTGGTTCAAACAGACGGTAAAAGACCTGAGAGAATTAGGGTCTTCAAATCTACATGACAGAAATGGAATCAGAAAAACCACAAACACAAGGAGTTTTGATGAAGAAAAGGAAAAACTAAGCGACATACGTGGTCTGCGCAACGAAAACTAGCCGATTCGTAGCTTATGAAGGAATACTGGGCGAAAAGGAAGGCCACAAATGTTGATTACGCGTGGTCCTAAGTGATCCATCCGCGAAGAAGAAGAAATGAGTCCTGAACAGTCAATTCTGCGGTCACAGATACGAGTAAATCGAAGTAGCTATTAACATATGCCGAGCGAACCATCGTGAACAATTAAGGTGGAAGCACAAGTTTTGTTGGTATTCCAGTAGCAGTTTTACACTCGTATGACTTTTCTGGCTTGGACGTTAGGGAGGAGGAAGATGATTAAAATACCTCTCTACTAAAACAGATAAAACAGATTTCGATTCTTCATGATTTTCCTAAAGAATGAAGTTTAATGCTGCATATATGTCTGTGAACACTGTCCGTCAATAACGACCTAATCGTCGAAGGGTCATTACTGCGCTATCTCCTTTCCCTTCAAGTGAAACATTACATTGCTTCACTTTTAAGAATGTCAAAGCATACCGGGTTTGCAATTTCGCCTCTTTTTCCCCTTTTCTCTCCTTCCTTTTTAAAACATAAACAAAGAGATAAAATAGGTTATGACTGCTCAGTTATTCACGCACCTCAGTTATCCACGTCGTGTTATCGATACATTGATTTAAATACCAAATATCATGTATGTACACCTCTTTTCTAAATCCACATCTTACGGTAGCACCTCATTCCAGCAATTCGCTACGACCCGCACCTGCAACTGAAGACACAATCCGTTTCATAACAGCAATTCTCCTCAACGTTCATCCGTTTCGGTCACCCCGTATGTTCGAAGGGTGCCACTGACAGTTCTTTCCGTACATCACCTTAACAGTAATGCCACATTCTCCCAAAATCATTCCCACTTCACTTTCCTATATCTAGGTACCATTGTCCATTACTAATCACCTTAATTATTCCAGAGGCACATGGTCCCAAAACCACTCCCATCTCACTTTTCCACGTCCCCGTACCCTTGTCCAATTGTAATCGCATTTCAACACAGGGAGCACAGCAGATCCGGTACAGTTACCCCAACACTCCCAACACATATTGGAGAGTGCCACTTCCCCAACGCACAATCTCATTCGAACTCCTCACCCGTATCACACCATTCTCCGTCATACAATTAAATTCATTCGAGTTCTTTACACGGAATGCTAATCAGGCCACTGAACTCAGCCTCCAGTCATACTTCGGCAGCTCCAACGCCAACACCGTCAGTGGAATGACGGCGGCAACTTCATTACTATCAAAGACTTCTGTCAGCACATCAGGTACTTGGCATCCCAGAGTGAGATTTTCACTCTGCAGCGGAGTGTGCGCTGATATGAAACTTCCTGGCAAATTAAAACTGTGTGCCGGACCGAGACTCAAACTCAAGACCTTTGTCTTTCGAGGGCAAGGAGAGCTTCTGTAAAGTTTTGAAGGTAGGAGACGAGGTACTGGCAGAAGTAACGCTGTGAAGACGGGGCGTGAGTCGTGCTTGGGTAGCTCAGTTGGTCGCCGGCACGGTAGCTCAGCGTGTTCGGTCAGAGGGCTGCGTGCTCTCTGTAATAAAAAAACTGAGTCAAAAAATGAACGATGAGCTTGAGCGGATGTCTTGTGACGTCCGCCCAGACCAAACGCAACGAACAATATCGAACAAAATGAATTAAAAAAAAATTTTAAAAAGTTGGTAGAGCAATTGCCTGCGAAAGGCAAAGGTTCCGATTTAGAGTCTCGGTCCGGCATACAGTTTTAATCTGGCAGGAAGTTTCAACTTGGCATTCAATTTATGAAATTCCCTCATTTTTGACCTAGATCACATACAGTTTTAATGAAATGAAAATCCCTTATGGCTGCTACTTATCTGCTGTTGAGCCTCTCACAACCCCCGTCCAAAGAAAGCGACCACTATGATGTAAAACAAGAATGATTTGTACTTCAGCAAGGACAAACTTAAATCTAACTGCCAATCCTCGGACGAAACTACTTCCTTTGACTTAGATTCCTCGAAGCAACAACGCTACACCAAGACGGCGTCTGTCACCCACCACTTTCGTGACTACAGACACCAGTTTGATGTCATTGTGACTGCGGAATACAGTCGCCCTTGTAGAATAATAGACACTGCACGCAAGGTGAAGTTCTGTATACGCAGAGGTAGCTCCGCAGAAGACGCCGTGCTTGCGGCAGCACCTGCGGCTGTGTGTGGTGAAAATCTGACTCGCCGCATGGCAACACGAAGTTGGGGGAAACTCATCGGCTGCTGGCGTGGGGCGGCGCCGACGAACTTTTCCTGTCTACGGCGGCCGAACCTCGCGTCGCGTCGCCCGAAGAAACAGGACGGCAGTGCGCCTCGCTGCGTCCGCGGCCGACTCCGTCGTGGAGTAACACGACAGGACGGGACGTCACGGCCAACTGCGCCTCCCACGCGCCCACCACCACCACCCCGACTCCTCCCCCAAATCTCACCACGTGATGAATTATTTCTGTGGTGCACCCTTGCCCGTATTTTTGCCATTTCACAGTCGAAGGTACGCCGTCACATCGCGGCAAGGGTCGTCTGCTAGCGCCGTATCCGCCACGACAAGGTACACGAGGTGTGTGCCGGGCTCCGACGCTGTCAGCTCTGAAGCAAATCCTGTAGGGAAGGCTTCTGTTCGTCAATCAGCGCGCAACCCATCCTTCCCTAAGGCTCCGACGATGGTGTTTTTCCGATTCACCTACGCTCACGTTAATGTATGTGGTCAATGGCCAGAAGTATTTTAAAGAATCCATTCTTTTATGCGAGGCAGCTAAGACTGAACTGAAGACCTGCTCGAAAAGCTCACTGTTGCCGTGCTCCAGGTAGCGAGCCTTCGAGGTTAGCCAGACCTGGATCGAACCTACTCTGCCGCTTTTCTGGTTCCTAAATATTGTCCAAATACTTATCTGACAAAAAGAGAATAGGTACTAGAAAATCATTCCACAAATTCTCGTGCTCTTGTTTACTGTGGAGTGGATACAGAATGCCAATGATTCTGCGTCTGCTAGTGTCACACATACACTTTTTAGATTTATTGTGTACTAGGTTATTTACATATCGTGGCACATGCACATAGTTTGATTGTGTGGTGTGCGTACTGTAAGACCTTCGGTACACAGACCATCAGATTATTTGACTTGTCACTCTAACAAAGCAGGCGAGTGTCAGCAACATGTGTCGTGGTCTTATTGTGGCGTGTTTATCTTCTGCCATTAGGTCAGACGATAGAAATGCCACTTGCACGCTCAGAGTAGCAGATTGACGGGGACCATTTCTTTGTAATTGTAATTATGAAAATTTTTTTAAAATCTGTATTGGCCACTGCCCAAAACAACTTGTAAAACTTTTTGAGGGGAGCATGGGGGCTATGTAAGTAGACTGTAAAGGTTTTTTTATTGGTAACGATACATAGCGCTCTGTATGAAAATCACTGGCTGTGCTGTGTGCAGTCTGTGGCTAGTTTGCATTGTTGTCTGCCATTGTAGTGTTGGGCAGCTGGATGTGAACAGCGCGTAGCGTTGCGCAGTTGGAGGTGAGCCGCCAGCAGTGGTGGATGTGAGGAGAGAGATGGCGGAGTTTTGAAATTTGCAATACTGGATATCATGAACTGCTATATACATTATGACTTTTGAACACTATTGAGGTAAATACATTGTTTGTTCTCTATTAAAATCTTTCATTTGCTAACTATACCTATCAGTAGTTAGTGCCTTCCGTAGTTTGAATCTTTTATTTAGCTGGCAGTAGTAGCGCTCGCTTTACTGCAGTAGTTCGAGTAACGAAGATTTTTGGTGAGGTAAGTGATTTGTGAAACGTATAGGTTAATGTTAGTCAGGGTCATTCTTTTGTAGGGATTTTTGAAAGTCAGATTGCGTTGCGCTAAAAATATTGTGTGTCAGTTTAAGCACAGTCATGTATAATTGTTCTAAGGGGCCGTTTCAACTTGCACGCTTAGAGCAGCAGATTGACGGGGACCAACTTTAAACAGAACTTGATTAACTTTCACACACATTTATTAAAATAATAAAAATCATAGATATTACGTAACTGATTCTGGATGCTGTTTACAATTGACAATCTGAAGTTCCTTTGGTCTTGGTACGTTAATGTTATTCTCACATATCTCTGATACTTTACATAGTGTCTATACATTCCTCTTCATGGCTATGTACAGGAATATGATAATCTTATTAGGCGCAGACTGAAACTTGACTATAGACTAATGCAGAATAATGCAGACTGACTAATCGGAGGTCTGTACACTCGTTATAATACCTCGCGCATTCAGGTATCACTGCGCGAGTGTGATCCGCGATGAGAAAAGGTTCTACGTTAGCAGCAATCTCAATGGCTGCATTACATGTTAATACGTGGATCGGTGGAAGCAGAATTTGGTCCGTCTCTAAGACAGCGCCATCGCGTAGTGCGGAGACGGACGAACGCTGCGCCTGCGCTATTGTGCTTAGCGAAGCGCGCTCTAGTGGGAAAGTTGTGTACGCGCTGACTACACGGAACTATGTACACAACAGATTTTCAGTATTTGCTTCAGTAAAAAGATTTTTATTTAAAATGGGCCAAGCACCCACTAAGTGCCTCCAGTATTATTGTGCAATTAATTCGTAAACCTCTTTCGTTTAATCGAAGAAGACTACATTATTGATGCTTTCTTAGTGATCGGTATTTTTAGTGGCCAACTCGTTTCCATGTTGTGTTTCTTCATACTTTCTGTGCGTCAGATAAGAATAAATTCGCACTATGTCAAGAACGATGTATCAGAACACACACAGCAAAAAATTCTTCCGCATTCTACGGGAATATGTTATACACGGGAGAGCTGCCTATATTGGACCATCTCCGAATTTGTATCACTGCAATACCTCTTGTATCAACTGGTATTCTGTGAGATTTGTGTAAACTAAGAGCTTCTCGGAGCCATACTATGCGCTATAAGCTCCGTGTGTTGATCAACAGACATTTTGAAGACAGCATTGATTTCTGTGTGTTAATCAACAGACTGTCTGAAGACAGCAATGATTTTGTTGTAGTTTTCAGATAACATTTTGTGTACTTATGGGTCAATATACATGAAATAATCTTTTCAGACAGTTGTGAATATTTATTCGTTGTGGTTAGTTTGTAGAAAATTGTAACGTTCGATAAGTTGTAAGTTTGGTCGTTCAGGGACCGACTCCGGATGGCCAAAACAGCTGAGTCAGTCACTCATGATAAGGGATAGATCAAGGTTCGAGTCCCAGTCCGGCAATAGTTCTCAACTCTCGCCTTCGCATCGCCCCAATACTCCAATCACCGGTGCCTCTGGAAGTCGCCAATTACCACCCATCCCTTCCCTTCCATTTGCTGAATAACGTTGCTTCAATTTGGGTGGCATCGAGTGTGTTGCCGAACTTTGATGGGGGGGGGGGGAGGGGGGGCGAGGCGTGTTAGAGGGTCGCTTTATTTGTGCACACCTTGATGTTGCGCCACTGTGTGTTCACGTCACAGGAGGGCAGAAAACAGGAGGGCTAAAAGATGTAAATACCCTCTGCCGCTCCCGAACATGTTTTAATTTCATCTAAAGATTTTGAATTGTCCCTAATGGTTCAAAGCTGTCCAAGAGAACAGACATTTTGATCGTGCTGCAGTCCGAAGGGTTGCGATCACTTTCAAATGGAATGTAGCCCCACAGTTTACCCAGAAACAGGTTGAAACATTCCAGGGCGCCCAACAGTGTGAAATGTTGTCTAGAACACCTTACCGTCACTCATCGCGCTACGAACTGTTGTTTTCGACAGAGAAATGTGTGAGTCTTATCGCCACAAGGACACGGGTGATTATGCCACCACCTGACGCCTTCTCTTCTCGATTCCGGGCAACGGTGTGTCGGAAAGATTTCCCTCGGCCATCCATAGGAAAACCGCTGCATTTCAACGTTGATTGTAACGGTTCTGACCTCCATCGCAGAGACGACACAGGACTGGCTGAAGTGTGGGCAAGAGGGCCTGTGACGACCTTCAAATGGTGTGGCATGTTGAGCAGAATGGCAGTGAATTTGGTGTCAATGTGGCATCAGTAACCAACACTATTGCTCCCATAAACTTTAAAGCTGAGGCTTTTTTTCGCTCATGTATCAGCAGGTAGCAATTACAAGCGCCACGCTTTTGCATCGTTGCAGAGGAACGTCGAAGGTATCTTTCAGCCAAATTTCTAACTTATGCGTCGCAATGGGCGGTAATTACTTCTTTCGTTAAAAGTGATCCTTTATTTCTATAGTGCAATGTATTATAAATGCGAAAACCTTTGTGTAAAAGAAATGTAATCCACGACAAGCGAAAAACCATAATTTATTCCTACAATATGCGAAAATGAGAGCACTTAGTTACGTGCACGAAATTTACAAATAATAACAATTCCTTACGAGCTCTCACAAAATGACGCTTACTACATTTTCGCTATTGATGCAGCAGGACTACCCAAGAAGCATGGTGTTTTATTACTCCTTTACTACAGCTGTATTCGCGGCACAATTATACAGCGTTCACATGTACTTTTGAATGTAGAAGAAAAATTATATCATTATGCGACACATGGCTCAGGAGACATGACGTAAACTCTTAGATGCGTGAAAAACTGCTGCATCATTTATGACCATTAAATTTATTACTTCTTTACTACTAATTCTACTCGCAAAACATTTGTCAGACAGTATGCACATACGTCACTGGATGTTGAATGTACATAGACAAATGTACGACATATAATTCGGAAGATATGATTTTATAAACATTCAGCTTCCTGAAAATGAAACTGCAGTTACGATTTGGTAAGAAATACTGTAAGGGTAAGAACCACCAGCACCATATGGGGGTAGAGGTGACAGCATGGAGACGGAAGGGGGTAGAAATAGAGGGACAAAAATACGGGTAGGAGGAGGAGACAGATAGGGGGAGGAGATGATGAACAGAAAGAGGAAAAAGGAGGAGACAGAAGGAGAAAGGAAGGAAGGCGAATGAGCCTTTGTGGCTCCAGTTGTTTTTATCTCCGTCTTCTCGGTGCTCTCTTTCACTGGTGCCCCGACAGGCGGCGTTAATTTAACTTACAGCTCTCGTAGGTAATCGCTGGGTCGGAGAGTTTGAATTAGGCCGGCGTGGATCGTGAACAGAGAACGGGCATGAGAAGCGCAGCGCAAGGGTGTTACGCATGTGTTTACGCGCATGCATTGCTGTATCGACGGTTTCCTCCCACGGCCTTCAGTGGATTTGTACTTCCCTCTCTACCCGTGCTGTGTGGACCTGAACGCAGGCAGTTCTACCCTAATATTTCCGTATTTGCTAGGACCATTACTGAAATTTGTTGTCATCAGTATTCCTCGCATTCTGATATCTGTGTCGCTGCTGTTGGTGCCTTGTGGATCACTGAAACATTGTAATTTATTGCGATTAATCTTGACCGCAATAGTGTTGACTTTCGCAATTAATTCATTAGTGGAAATTTTGGGTGTAAATTAGTGACTGTTCCTGCTTTGGCGATAAGTTGTACCACTGAGACCTTTACTTACTGTGAATTACCAAAGGCATAAGCCGTGGAGCACTTTCAAGTTCAGAACTGTACTAGTGAAACTTAGCTTGGGCGTCACGTGTATGGCTGTTTTCTGCTTCATGAAATTCTGTACTCAATTTTATGAACTTGGTCACGAGCCGTGTGACATAACTCCTGTTCACTAAGTTTGAGATTTTTTACGTTTTGTATGGTTTGTAATTTTGTCTTTTAATTAGTTTAAGGGGAATTCCCTCTATTAATATATGTGTTTTGAAACTAGGTTCTTGACGATTCTCAGGCATGAGGACTGATTCGAGGAAACACTGTAATCCCTTGTCACTAACTGTTCCCTTGGACTGGTAAGCTATCCGTTTGAGACAAGTAAGGATCTGACCGAGTGATATTGGTGTAAACTTCACCCCAATTGTTTGGTGAGACTTTAATTATTAATTTTTTAAACTCTCTTACCAGTTATTTAAGATCTACTCCTTTAGGCAGCTATTCTTTTTTTTGTTTCTTTGTGAGTAATATTAGTTACGTTAAGATTGATTTCTTTGAACTTATACAGGGTATCGTAGAAGGAGGTAGTCATTATTTTTCATGTAATTTGTATTTCTGTAGCCTGTACCTCAGTTGTGTGGTGATTGTGAACATTGTCTCTCACCCTAGTGAAGCGTAAGACCGACACTGCGGCCACTGCTGGCCGCGAAGGTCTGTTGCTGTTGTGCCCCTGCGGGTGACTTACGGCGGTGTTTAGCCGGCCACTGTGGCCGAGCGGTTCTTGGCCCTTCAGTTCGGAAACGCGCTGCTGCTACGGTCGCAGGTTCTAATCCTACCTCGGGCATGGATGTGTATCATGTCCTTAGGTTAGTTAGGTTTAAGTAGTTCAAAGTCTAGGGGATTGATGACCTCAGATGTCAAGTGCCGTAGTGCTTAGAGCCATTTGAACCATCTGAACCGGCTGTGTTTGAGGCGTGTCCGGTATTACTGTAGTGAAACTGTTCGCCTTGACAGCTTCCGTTCTTTAAGTTATACTTCGCCATTTCCTTCTTGAGACTCTAATGTACTTGATTTAACTTCTAAATATCCTGCGTAAAGACCTATGTGTGAGTGACGTCGTAATTAAATTTTGAGGTAGTCTCTTTGCTGTTCAAGTATTTGACTATGTACTTGACATGCTCATGAAACTTTTTATGTTACTTCCATTCTGAATCCCATCATCTTAGATTTCTGTTCTCAGTCATAGCTCACTACTCTTTGCTTGAACTTAATTTGTCATTGTATCCACTGTGTGAATGTAAGAAAATTTGTCAGATCTGCCATTCATGTGGGTTTATTCTAAACTGCCAGTACTTAAATTAATAACTATAATTGTTTAAGAAGATTGTGCAAAGTTATATTTTACTAACTCACTATTTACCAGAGGTTTCAGTATGATTTATTTTTTTATTTGTAACCGCTACTGATTTCTTGGTGTAGCAAAAACTGGAAGTTTAGTCACGTGAATCTGTGGTTAATATTTAAAATCGCTTAATTTCCTGTAGTAGCCTGTTAATTTCAGAGATATTTGGTGATTATTGTATTTTATTTTGTGCTGTCATTTGCACTGTAAACAAATGTGACGATGCAAAAGTATAAATAGTAAAAGATTTGTGGATCCACGTTTCCATGTGAGTCTTTTCCTATCTCTAGCTATATGTTGAGGTTTAAGGCAGATGCGGAGAGATAGGAAGAAGGAGTTGATGAAGCGAAAGGGGTAGAAAGAGAGGGACAGGGAAAGGTGGGGGGGGGGAGGAGCAGACCGGCAGTGTGGGTGGTGGAGGTGTTGGACACTCGGAAGAGATGAAGAGGGGATGGACAGACAGAATAGGGGATCGACGGAGAGGGGTGTGTGGAGCAGGTGGACGAAGACAAGAGGCAATCTAGGCACCCGTCTTAGGTTGTTTTCAGATGATGCTGTCATTTATTGTCTAGTAAAGTCATTAGAAGTTAAAAAATGGCAAAACGGTTTAGAAAAGATAACTGTGTGGTACGAAAATTGGCAGTTTACCCTAGATAATGAAAAGTGTGAAGTCATTCACATGAGTGCTAAAATAAATCCGTTGATCTTCGGTTGCACGATAAATCAGTCAAATCTAAAGGCCGCTAATTCAACTAGATACCTGACAATAACAATTATGAACAACTTAATTGAATACATAGAGTACGTTGTGGAAAAGGCAAACCAAAGATTGCGTTTTATTGGCAGAACACTTAGAGGATGCAACAGATCTACTAAAGAGACTGAATACACTTTGCTTGTCCATCCTCTTTCGGAGTCCTCCTGCGCAGTGTGGAATCCTTACCACATACGATCAATGGAGTACGTCGAGAAAGTTCAGAGAAGATCAGCACAATTTTTGTTATCGAGAAACGGTGGAGAGAGTATCATTGACAAGACACAGGATCTGAGGTGGATATCGTTAAAACAAAGGTGTTTCTCGTGGCGACGGGATCTTCTCACGTAATTTCACTCACCAACATTACCCTCAGCATTTCGAAAATATTTTGTTGACTTCTACCTACATAGGGAGAATCGATCACTGCAATAAAGTAAGGAAATCAGAGCTCGCACGGAAAGGTATAGCTTTTCGTTTTTACGCGCGCTGTTCGAGACTGGAATAATACGGAATTTTTGTGAAGGTGGTTCTAAACCCTCTGCCAGACACTTTAGTGTGATCTGCTGCGTATCCATGTAGATGTAGGTGTATATTGAGGATCTAGACCGAGATAGGGGGACGGAGGAATTGGAGTAAGTAAAGATTTGAGTAAATAGATACGTGGGAATTGTTCAGAAATAATTGTTTAACCCCAGGTAACAACTGGGAAAGCAGTTAGTACGTTACAAGTAATCCTGTTTATTTGTTCGAGCACTAATTGTAATTTGCGACTCTTATTTGGGATTACTGTTGGTTGGAGCCAGCTGTTCGTTATTTCTTGAATTTGCTTGTACATCTTTTATCATTCCCTATATTTTCATAGTGTTCCTTAACAGTGGATGACTGCCTACACTGAAGTGATAACTAAATCATCATTAATTTTAGTTTACTGGTATGCATCATCTGATAATGGAAATATTTTTATCTCTGTTTTAGTCAATACTGTGTTAGTTATCTATGCTGAAACAGAAGCACCGGAGAAGGAGAAGCTTATCAGCTTGCCATCTTCAGTTAAATTGCCCAATTCCTAAATCCTGAATTGTGTCGTTTATTTGTTTGCATTTAGTGAATCTTAACAGAGTCCTACCATCAGTTAAATTGTTCACTTCCTAGTTCTAAAATTGTGCTTTCCATTTATTTACATACGTTCAAGTTTCACAGAACTAATGAGGATGTGCTAAGAAATACATAAATACTAGCACTGCCCTTTTCGTAAACGAAGTTTAATTTTCTGGTTCAGAAGTAATTTTTTGGAAACTGGAACCTTACCACTCCCAGCTCCTCGCTAGCAGCAACCTTTCAACTACTCAAGAAATTATTTTTCTGAGTGCCGCAGAGAGAAGGAGGCTCAGTGTGATTTGATGCTTTGGTTCCAGGCTGCAACAGTTTGCTGAAATGAACATGTTTGCGACTAAAGGTCCATTAATAGTTACTGAAAGCCATGCTAACAGACAAACAGCTATTTCAAATTCCAATCTCTTTGCACTGCCGAATTGTGCTGCGTTCTCAGGGTAGCGTTCTATATTGCGGATCCCAACTTGGCTTCCTTCCAGGATTCTGGGGCCTCTGCTCCGTTGCGAGAAATATTCTTTACGGGCGGAGAGGATGTTCTGCGTTTACCTCCATGTTTACGATAAAGATTTCTTCCCAAAAGAAAAGCAGGGGGAGGAAAAAATAAAGGAAAAAGAAAATGGACAGTTTTCCGGTCGGTTTGCAGCTTCGATTGGGGATGAAGTAGTGGACAGGCAAGAACATGTTTTCTTGACGGAAGCAGTTCCTTTTGGACAATGGGTATCAGACGCATAGTCCTTCATACAGTGCTTCCGTGTTGCGTACGACGAATTCGGGTCACAAGAAGAACTGCTTGGTCTCAAAAAGCCTGGTAGAGATAAAATGACAGAAATGTCATTGAATCTGTGCAGTATGCGTTATAATGTTAACTATCTGTGCACCCAATTTTTAGACATGTGCTAAACAGGTAACATAACATCACATTGGGTCAATAGAGCTGGACATAACACTCTAACACCCCAAGACAGCAAATTAACAAGTTTTATAAAAAGAAATTATTAAACATAAAATACAGCAAGTGTTACAACAATAAAGAGTATTTGACCCAAACAGCCAAACAGACAGTAAAAGGAAATACCATAATGAACAGGGATCTCCTAAAGAATAATAGCAGTGTCAAAAAAGTCTGAAATTGATTCACATGATAGGGAGTTCGAGCAGCATTCAGATGTATTGAATAAATACAGAGAAGGCTTGAAGCGTACGTTTAAAATCACTGTCAAGTACAAGAAGATGTTTTATACCAGAAAAGCTTATCTCCTCCGACACTTGCGCAAATGTGAAAGGGCTTTAGTCAACAACACTTCGAGTGTCGATGAGGCACTGATCAGCACTGATTTACACATTTCGCCTTTTCAGACGCAATATGATCACCTATCCTTGACCATCTCCCCATAAACTTCATAGCAGATGACCACCTTCCCATCAATTTTATAGCAGTTGACCATATTCTGGAGCATGTCAATTACTTACACGTAAAAGCCACAGTTGGACTGAATTATTAAACACAAAAACTAGTTCAAGTGAAAAGCTAATTAAGGCTGGAACGTTAGTTAACATCTGTGCAACACCGTATATGAGCTACTGAGAAAGTGTAAATCACGACAGTGTTATGGCTCAAGCCTGTAGTAGCTTGCTTGTTGTCTGTTATCTAAGATGAATGGGTCGATTAATGTTTGTTGTTAGATACGACATACCATTTACAAATGTACAGCATAGGGGATTGCTTTTACAAAATCCAAAAGTCGGCTGCCTATATTTCCACCTGAAGCCTACTTGACGTTTGTTAACTCGTGCCGGCCGTATTGGCCGTGCTGTTCTATGCGCTACAGTCTGGAGCCGAGCGACCGCTACGGTCGCAGGTTCGAATCCTGCCTCGGGCATGGATGTGTGTGATGTCCTTAGGTTAGTTAGGTTTAATTAGTTCTAAGATCTAGGCGACTGATGACCTCAGAAGTTAGGTCGCATAGTGCTCAGAGCCATTTGAACCATTTGTTAACTCGTGACACACATGCCTGAACCGACAGTCCGATCACAGAGCACAAAAAATTCTTTGCTTGTCTTTTACTCAGCCAAAGCTCAAATTATTTGAAACAATCCACTATTTTTTCCGAACTTCTACAATCACCTTTTGAAACCAAGTATTCAGTTTCATCTACTGTTGCTTACGTCTGCAATTTCTTCGTCTTTGTGAAGAAATATAGCCATTCTTAGATGAAACAGATAATGCTTCATGACCCTGTCTCGTCCTCTGCAAACTCTTTTTGCTGTGTACTTCTTTCGTTTACTGGTTTTTATTTATCTTCTCCCGACTTAATTTAACTGTGCACAAGATGCTTTAGAGTGGTGGAGGTGAAATCTAGCAAGGCTTCTTTTCGCCAGAAGTTAAAAGCATGAATAGCTGCCTGGGCCTAACAGTAGAACAAATTACAACATCTCTAACTTCGAAAACAACTGGTGGGGACATAACACTTCTGACATGGCAGAAGTGTGGAAGCAGGCTGTAACAACTGTAACCTGGATTAACACACGTCAAGGCCTGGGTGTATGTGACGAGGAGTGATGGCTTGGTAAAACAGTGGTGAACAGAACTGCTATAAAACTGTTGGATTCAGCTATGTAGTGTATGCCACCAACTGCAGCCAGCTGTGAAAAGTCCAGCTGCTACTTGTCACCTTCGCAATATGGAGAGCTGCTGGTTGTGCCTAGGCATGATGCCATTTGGAGCGTAACTTGTGCATTCCAGCTTCATCATCGTCTGATGGCCCATTTCTTCTGGCTTAAGGATGCTGACCCGGGGGGTCCACGATTAACACCTGGACCTGACCAGCTGCTGAGCCGCCGCCTCCCATGAGCAGACATAATCCATTACTGCAGGATTATAACCGCAGGCTACTGCCGCTGCATTCCGTAATGAGTTCAACTTTGTGTGTTCGAGTGCTTCCTGCACTGAGTCATATATATATGCACCAGCCACTGTGACCAACCTCTGTGGAGTCTGTCACACCTGTGTACCAGTCACCCGCCTGGGACCCCGAGGTCCCGCCTGTTCGATGGGGCAATGTCACTTACTGGGCGTCCTATATCGCCACGTACTGAGCTAAGGTCACTGTCCTGAGCGGCACAAGCGCGAATCTCAGTGCACTGATCAACACCCAGCATCACTATGATTGGTGTACTTTCCGCTCAGAATAAAGAAACCCATGTATTTTCTGTTTCTATGACTTGCCGCCGGGCAACTACCTAGTCCCATAAACATGCCGTCCTGCTAATCAACATTGCACTATATCGTAATATCTAGTGGGGTTTCTGATCTCACCTGCTATCCTGACCAATCGTGTTGCAACTGGAGTCAAATTTGACATTCTCTTCCCCCTGCATGTATGATGGCTCATTGTTTGAGCTGTCGTATGAATTTTAAGAGTAAATTGACCTAAGTCAACTCTCTTCGAACAGAAAAAAAGAATGTTATGTGTCTAGTGAAGTGCACACAGTACTACATATTAGGTGGCAGAGGCACTGTGCTAGGCAGCATCATGAATCCAGATCTCTGTTGATTAGGCGCAAGGGCTAGGAATATGATTTTAGTGGTATGGTTAACTATACTTTCATTGCTCCCATATGATTTGTTATTTTCCTGTTAGTTTTCTTGTATGGGATAGAGGTTTCACAAGGAATGAGTCAAGCAGACGAGGGGGGAGTGGGTGGGGTTACCACCTAGGAAACTTTACAGTCCTTATTGGACAACGCAGGTAAGTTCAGAGCAAGTAATACTGAACCACATAAGCAGTTAGATGCTGTAAAAGAGGACAGGACCTCGTCCAGTTTGACTGCTCCTAATTTAAACTCCGTTACCACCGTTTTAGTTATCCCTTTTATGGCGAAGGAAGGGGAGGGTATTCTATCACCTATAGATAAGCTGTCGACTGCTGCAAAACTGAGGTTGTGGATAAATAAACAGTTGTTACAGATTACCAAGTTTTGCTTAACAAAAGGAGCGAAAAGGTGTCCTAACATCTGACGAACTCAGGAAAGGTCTGGAACAACGTTATATGAGGCAGAATAGTTGAAGATTCAATCATGAACAACCATATGAGGTGTCGCAAAATTAAAATTGATCTATTCAGAATTTTGTACATGCGATGCAGGTGATCAGTGTGAATACCTATCAGTTGCAAGATAGTGACGAAATAGAATCATTCTGAAGGAAGTCGAACACTGGGCTCTCTTAAGGGAACTGCCACCTAATGTGTCAAGGATGATATGTGCAGAATTTCCAAATGACCAGGTTGACGCAACTGGCATAGCCATGGCACTGGAGCATATAGATGCAATGATAAAAGACCGTTATAGAAGGAACGTCTTCTATGCGTGAAGTGTTACTGTCCTGAAAGTTCAGGTCACATGCGAAAAGAGTATCTCCGACCACAGTGTAACAAAAGTGGGAAGTGTTAAACGATCAGCAGGACTGCAGAAGTGAGTGACATAATGGAAAAGGTATAAATGGGATTTGGGTGGACTGTGGTTTGGATTGGGGGTTGTGCAGAGGGGGGACTCAATTTTGCACATGTTTTATCTGGTATCATAATTTGTAATCAACAGAAACCTTAAAAGCAATACAATTTTCTGCACTCTGATGGAAATTATTCAGGGCTAAAATAAAGAACCACAAAATATCCTTCTAAGAAGAACAGAACCTTAATAACAGGAACATAGACGCACAGCTGACAGGATTTTCCATTAACTCTCTTAAACTGAGCTGCCGTAGTCCCACTTCCCATCCGAAATTGAAGACAGACGTACAGAAGAGAAACAAACGCAACGAATCACGTACATAGAACGAATTCAGTCTGGCCGTGCAACGTACCACCAGGCGACAGCGTACATCTTAAAATATCTGGTAGCCTGCCGCAGTCAGTAATGACAACAAAAAGATATTGACAGAGAAAACAACTTAGGATCAGTATTATAAGCTCTAAACATATGTTTCTCTACTATTATTACCACCACAGAAAACTATGATAGCAGCTACCAATAATACAGTACTACCAACCCACCCATGCTTGAGGGCTAGGCTATAGAATTTAAAATTATATCACAAATCTTCTTTTAATCCCAGATATATTATCATCGGAAACGTGACACAATTTAAAAAGCAATTGTCCGTATGAGTTTAAAAGAACGACAAACTCGTTTCCGAAATTAAACATTTAAAATTTTTTAAATTAAAATTCTTTTTTTGAAAGGGAGCTCATTCACAGCCAGCTTCTTCAGGCTCGGGCCTGTAAAAGCCACACTAGCAGTCCATTAAAAGCCAGAGCCACATAAATAATGTACATGAATACACAGGGGAATGCACCCAATTGTTACCAATGAAAGTGAAAATTTGTAAAAAAGAAAAAAAAGTACAACCTGAAGCATCGTGTTAACCACGTAAATCATTGTGCATATTAACAGTCAAATATTCACAAAAGGATTCATATCAAAGCAAGACTTAGGCTGTAGCCGTTACAAAATTACTAGCTTCTGCAGAAGTAGGTCTTAAAACAGCTTATGCCACAGTGCCTCATCGTAGCCATTACGCCATTTCACGTGGGGCATACGCACTGGCTGCTGTCCGTCGAAGCACAGGATATTGCTTCAGAGCCTGCCAACACTCCCAAGTGTACGGACTCAGCGGACCAGCTCATGCACAGGCGTGTACGACGTTTACATGTTTTTCTCCAGCTCTTCATTGGTCCCTGCCGGGAACTGAGTTGGGTTTGGGGTACCGGGACGCTCAAGACCGAGGAAAGCTGCAAACTATGTGTCTTTTCGTAAGACATACTACAACAAACGCAACATAAATTTTACACAGAGGCGCCATATTAAAGCAAGCAAAATATAAGTATCCCAATCCCTAACTGTGTTCTACACATGCAATCGAATACTTTTTATGGAATTACGGCTGGTTCTCAGAAACAATTGTGTTCCTTAAGTGTTAATTGCTCTATTATCCTACTGAACAGCCACTGATGGTAATAGGAGATTAGGGGGGCGTGCATAAAATATAATATAAAATGGAAACTCATTAAAAATTTGTGCTTAAATAATTATAAAAGAAATTTTGAACAATAATTGAATAAAAATTGAAATTTATCAATCCTAAGTGAACTTTAGCTGGCATTAATGTCAACAGACCTTGAATATTCAAAACATTGTTAGATTAACTTTCGTAAATTTACGTACATCCTTTTCTTGTTACCGCTGTTGTGCGTGGAGATTCTTATGACAATACTGGTTCCGGATCGCCCTTCCTGTGCTCACGCAAATTCTTCTTGTTGGCTTCGATCCTCTTGACGGAGGATTCTCGGCGCGTCCCGGAATATGACTGTGCGAATAAACTTTGCTATCCTGATAACTTGCTATAATACTTTTAATGTGAGATTGGAATTCACATTTTTTAACAATATTAATTCGGCAGAACTCGTAATACGCCCTCCTGTTATCACTTATTGAAACAAAATAGGTGAATATGTAAAAATTCGTCAGCTGAAGAGCGTATCTCTGCATGTTTTGTTCTATGCCAATATTATCTCTGGTACATAATTATTATTTATATATAAAGAAAAGAACGACGGAGAAAAGAAAAGAAAAAATAATAATAACATGATACATTACAATTCCCCCCCCCCAACTGTACACTGACGTCATACGGAGGTGCACAGTGTCTGAGCTTATTTCTCTTTTCATGCGTTGTTAACACTGGCCAGTGTGAGCATAGGCTTTATTTTTCGGCCATTCGTGTTATTCTATGGTTACCAATTTATATAGGCATGCCAGCTCCCTTAACACATACATTCTCAAGGTTTCCTTCATAACAAAATGCTTGGTGTAACTACATAGTCCCATCATTGGCCGGTCGCGGTGGCCGAGCGGTTCTAGTCACTTCAATCCCGAACCGCGCGACTGCTACTGTCGCAGATTCGAATCCTGCCTCGGGCATGGATGTGTGTGATGTCCTTAGTTAGGTTTAAGTAGTTCTAACTATAGGGGACTGATTACCTCAGATGTTAAGTCCCATAGTGCTCCATAATTGTCAGTCGGTATCTGCCCAGTGTTTAGCTCGCGAAACATGCGCACGTAGCTCGACGTCCGTTACCGCCCCTGCTCGCTTTCACATGTTTAATACAGAGTGCCAGTGTAGTGCGTTCACATAGCCTTCACAGCACTAATTCGTGAGTCGTGTGTTCAGCGGCGTGATCCTTTTCGAAATCTGCGATGCGTTGACAGTTGATTTCCATATCAACGGCCCGAGGAATGCATTTCACCTCGTCGCTCTCACTTACTTGGGGAAACCAGCCGCACATCCGACATCCGCCGACAAGGTAAGATTCTTGCCGCTTCTACGACGTTGTCGAGTACAAAAGATTCACGTATTTACGACGTTGTCGAGCACAGGAAATTCATGGTACACGAAGTATTTTTAGGTCATCACGTACACACCCACATTTCTCATATGCACACTTAACACTTTTAGGCAGGTTTCGTATGTTTTAGCGCTTTGTTTTTGAGCGCCTTTCATACCGTTGCACTACACAAAATTCCTGTGGAGTCCTTTCCACATACCATAAACATAACAAAAACAAATAAAAATTCAGCTACAGAAATAAACTTATCCTAATCATTTGCAGACATGCCATTAACGTTGTCTGTATACATAAAAGTCTGATTGTCATTTTGTTTAGAACATTTTGTTAAATTATAATTTCGTTACATTGTTCAGTACCCATTATATGAGTACACTTTTTGCTCTCGTTTGCCTTTACAGTCTTCACATAACATTCGTACAAGAATTGATTCGTTTTTCTCTTATGGCATAAATTGACATACATTTCATTTCAATTCACAGTGACTTCTTTGAGCCGTGTGCGGCTCGCTTTGATGGCTTTCGCAGCTTGGCATCTTGTAATAGCGCTTGTGGTGTCCCGTTTTGTTAGTGTGTTCACTGGCGCCACTACGTTTGCTCGTCTTGTCTGTCCGTGAGAGGCAGCAGCAGCGCTTATCGATAGCGCATACTGTGGTACAATCTTTTGCAGCGGCCCCGAGTATTTCCGGGTTGTCGTGTGTCGAGCGAGTTGAGTTCAACGGAGCAGCAGTGAGGTACGGACAGCCAATACTCGCCCTACCACTGGCGACACACATGTACTGTCCGACGGAAGGATGTGGCAGCGAGACGGCACGACCAGTTCAAGAACCGCATTCTCCGAGTTTTAGTTGAATGGAACGTGATACTCGAGTAGTGCAACTTTCTCTGGTGTGTGTGTGTCCACCCGTCGAAGCGACCTCAGGGCAATAAGTAGTCAGTCCACCATTTTTACTGGGATATTTCCCGTGCCTGACTTGAGTGGGGACGACCGTTGGTTGGTCGTTCGGTCGGTCGCCGCAGCGGACGACGTGCATTTGTTCTTCCGACCGCTTCTGCTTCTCTGTGTTCGTTCTGACTTATAATTCGACCGTGTTGAATCACAGTGGCTGGTTTTAGTATTGGTTGTTGGTGGAATTGTTTTCCCGGATCCGTGTGTATCTTGTGGTTTTAAAAGAGCAGTTATTTTAATGCAGTCTGGGTACTGGATTTGGTGAGGAGTTGTGAACGGACATCAGTTCGGTTGGGACACAGCAGCGAGCAGGTCCGTGTAGAGCAGGGGCAAGCTGCTCGTAGCGTACTTTCACTGCCGGACCGAGGAGGGGTAGCTGCGAGTGCGACGACTCCGTTGCACACTGAATCCTGGACGTTTGAGTGAAAAGTTTACTGCCAATGCTACCTCGACTATTCTGAGATATGCAGTACAGGCACCGGAAACTCAAGTGGTTGATCTGATACATAAGGTGACCCAACTGCATGCTGCTGCTGCCGCTGCTGCTACTGTGGCTCGATGAGCAATGTTGAAGTGGACAGGAGTCTGTCCTGCTCCCATATGTTTGCATCAAAGGGCTACAGCGCTGATGAAAAATATCATTACTATTCCTGAAATTACACACATACCCGGTGAGAGAGAGGAGTGAGTTAATACATACATTCAAATGTCACACTCTTCTTGTTATTCTGCATGGGGCCATGGTTGATGTCTGATAATTCTTCTTGATGCTCAAGCTTCCACTACAGAGAACAGAGCACAAGTGACTATACTCGCAAAATTAGCCTTCAAAGAGAGAAGCTGGGGAGGAGAGGGGTAGGATAAATCTAGGTGTCATCGTTTCCCTATACATTAGGAAGGATTTCCCATCATTTTTAACCGACCAAATTGGTCTAGAGGTGTGGGGAAGAAAAAATATGACTGTCCTTAACCCTCAACGAGAAGGTTAATGCACCACCCATCTGGTTTTTTGTTTTGTTTTTCCTCCATTTTAAGCTGCACTATTGACCTTGGCACATGTCACAGGAGGTCTAGCAATCAAGCAGGCTCCACTGATACCCAGCCGATGGGGAGCCAGTTTTAATGTTTTTTAATTTCCTACCATCTGTTTTGACAAGCAATTTGCCTTGTCATGTGTCAAATGAGATCTCGCTACGACACATACTGTGCTTATATACCCAGTCGATAGAAGTCAGATATTTAAAAAAAAAATTGGTGATTATCTTAGATTTACCGTCAGTTTTTGGATATCCCGCCAGTTTTAAGCCATACAATTGCCCTTGAATTGTGGTTGGGCACCCGTCATGATAGGCGACCTTGAAATGTGCCTCTTTGAAGTGACCATGATTTTCCCACCATTTTCAAGTCTTAGAGTCCGTGACTTTGATATGTTTCACAGGGGTGACTTTGCGCTGTAACTATCTCAGTCAAAAGCCAGAAACCCATATATAAGTGGAACCATACTGGTACTGGTCCAATGCTCTCTCGACCTAGGATGATGTGGGGCGCTGCTTCTCACAAGAGACATGAGCTCTTAGGCTTTGCTGCAAACTCTTCAGCAGCTACGAACTATACATGGTAACTTTTTCTGAAGATGTGTTACATCATTCCTTAGATAAATCACCTGAGCAACACCAATGCTGATGAAATATTCCTGGTGTATCGAATTTTTAATTTACTGTATACAAAAGCTAACATATATCATTGTGGCACTAGAAATGATTTCAATTTGCCAAGTTTGAAGGGAACCTTCATGTTTGAAGTATTCCTGAACGATTGTTACAGTTGGTATTACATCTACCTATTTTTGTGATGTGCCTCCTTACAATTATTTAGGAGCTACATCTCACTGCACTGGCACAGTAACACATAAAATATTCAGTAAAAAATTGACACAAGGTGTGTAAGTAGGCTGTTTATGTTTTCTTTATGTAAGTAGGCTGTTTATGTTTTCTTATTGGCAACGTTACGTAGCGCTCTATATGAAAATCACTGGCTGTGCTGTGTGCAGTCTGTGGCTAGTTTGCATTGTTGTCTGCCATTGTAGTGTTGGGCAGCGGCAGCTGGATGTGAACAGCGCGTAGCGTTGCGCAGTTGGAGGTGAGCAGCCAGCAGTGGTGGATGTGGGGAGAGAGATGGCAGAGTTTTGAAATTTGTTATACTGGATATTATGAACTGCTATATATATATTATGACTATTAAGGTAAATACATTGTTTGTTCTCTATTAAAATCTTTCATTTGCGAATTATCCCTATCAGTAGTTTGAATCTTTTATTTAGCTGGCACTAGTGGCGCTCGCTGTATTGCAGTAGTTCGAGTAACGAAGATTTTTGGTGAGGTAAGTGATTTGTGAAAGGTACAGGTTAATGTTAGTCAGGGCCATTCCTTTGTAGGGGTTTCTGAAAGTCAGACTGCGTTGCGCTAAAAAAAATATTGTGTGTCAGTTTAAGCACAGTCTTGTATAAATTGTTCTAAGGTGACGTTTCATATGTCAACCCTTAGCCTAGAATACCTCACTGGAATCTTCTGATTTTTTTCTTGTACTTTGTGTAATTAGTGTAGCTATTGTTTATTGCTAGCGCGTAATTATAGAGAGAATTTCCTTTGTAGTTGCAGTCTTTCATTGTTGTACAGTAAAACAGGTGTGGCACGCATGTAGATTTGCACCAAGTATTTCGCAGCTGCAATTAACTAGATATTATTTTCAGTGCTATGTTAATGTGTTCCCTATTTTTGCTCTTCAAATTGTATTTTTCTGTGTTGTGTGAAATATTGTGACAATAATGGCGTGTGAAAAACGTAACACTAGGCTCCAAAGTAAACTGAGAAATGACAGTGAAGACGAAAGCAGTGTGTTAACACCACCATGTAATGAATTAACTAATATTCAAAGTAGTAATTTGGTAACTGTGCATAGGGAAATGGAGCGGGCGTCAAATAATGGTGTAGACAGTGAAACAGGTAGTAAACAGGGAAGCATTATCGATCGATCGGTCGGCAACAGCTCGCCTCAGGAACTGGGAATGACAGAACACAATATTGAAAATACTGTAGACTCAGGTTTTGGGTTCTCACCGTTTTCTCAAATGAGTCAAGACACATTTTCCGCTTGTCAAAATGTGAATGTTGCCGGTGCAAATTCACTGCCGAAAAGCACTGAGGAACATGTTTCAGACACCAGTGCATTGTTATTACAATTAATGCAACAAATGGGACAAAATCTTCAAAAGTTGGACACAATGGAACAAAATCAGAGACAAACACAGCAACAGTTACACACAATGGAACAAAATCAGAGACAAACACAGCAAAAGCTTCAAAAGTTAGACTCATTGGAACAAACTCTCGAACAAACACGTGAAGATTTAACTGCTGAGTTACATAACATTGAATCGAAATGTCAGAAAGTCTGTAATGACGTAAAAACACAAATTTGTGAGCATTTCCAACCTATTTTTTCGCGTCATGAAAATGCATTACAGAATCATGAAGCAGCCATAAAAGAACTGCAAACTATTGTTCATGAAAATCACGACACCTTGCCAGCCTTAAATTGACTCAGTTGCATCTACCGATTCGGTTACGCAACTTGCAAAAACTCAAGAAAACTTAAAGGACACAGCAGATACGATTACAACACAAATGGACACTCAGAAACTTGGTTCAGAAAAACACACTGACGTAATAAGTACACTATCGGAGAAAGTAGCCGAACTTTCGGATCAGTTCACTAACTTATCTGCAAAGGTAGATGATGATCTGAATGACACAAGACCTGTAGCCATCACTGACACAGAAGAGTGCGAACAAATTAGGAAATTCAAACAAAATCAGAATCAAATTAATACGCAACACCAAAGAGAAATCCGGGAAGTACAAGATCAGCTGACACAGGTAATACAAGAATTACGTATTTCAGAGGCCACTCGCGCTCCAATACGGGAAGAGGGACATAGAAATACGGAACAGCCACAAAATAATAACTCAGGGCACTTCGGAAATTATGAAAGAAATTGGCAAGGTACACCGAATTTTGAGATGGAACCGCCAACACGACGAAACAGTGACCGATATGCTACTCGGCGACACGTTGATTTTGACTATAAGCTGTTCATTACTACACGTAAATTTAAAACATTTAAGAATTCTGGCAACGACATTCATCCACAAGCATGGCTCCATCAATTCTCTCATTGTTTTCCTCCCAACTGGTCATTGGAGCACAGGTTAGATTTTATGTGTGGCGACTTCGAGAATGAACCAGCAGTAAGAATGCGATCGGTCATTCACGATTGTCACAGTGAAGGAGAATTTTACCATGCGTTCCTCTCAGCATATTGGTCTCAAGCTACACAAGACCAAGTAAAACGTAGCATCATAATGATGAAACATTTCAAACAATCTGAATTTTCCAGTCTTGTCAAATATTTTGAAGACATGTTGCATAAGAATCAATATCTTTCAAACCCATACAGCCCCTCAGAACTCATCCGCATTTGCTTAATCAAACTGCCTGAACATTTACGACATATTATTTTGGCAGGACGTTGCAAAGACGACATTGAAGCTTTTCAGGGACTCTTACAAGAATTAGAAATTGACACAGACAGTCGCAGGATACGAAAACAGGAAAACAATCACTACAGATCACATCTGTCACAATTCCGTGATGACAGAAATAATAAATGGACACGACAAGGCTATTCTTACAACGTAAATCGTGACCAAAACAGACACCACCCGTATGACAACCGTTGGCAGAGTAGTAATAAATACAGGGAAAGGTCACCTCTCCGCGGTAATGACTATCACAGAGACAATCAGAGAAACAGACAATATGGGAACCAAAATAATTATTATCAAGGGAGACAGAATAACTTTAGATGCAACGGTCCAGCGCGCAGTTACGACTTAGGGAGAAATTCTCCACCACGTGACCGACAAGAAAGAAACTATGGAATCTACCGACATGACGACAGACGATATGATCGTAACGACAGACCTGAATTGCATCAGAACTGGCGGGATTTAAACAGAGCTGGGCCCTCTCGGCAAGGCGAATTTGTAGAAGTTAGGCCTCCTAATCCCAGTAACGACGCACGCCAACAAAGAAACAGACAATGACTCGCACCGCAGGCAGCGACGTGCACCCGCTGGATCAGGGAAAAATAACATAGACGCTAACCTTGAGAAAAATTCCAGTATTCTTTACCGACGTATACCACATGTTAATTGCGTTGAAGTTGAAACTCTGCGTACTAGGAAGAGTAAAGGTTTACACCACATTTCACATGTAAAACCGTTTATTGAGAGATAATCTGCTTTATAACTTAGTCTTTGCCATAAAACTTTCCACTTCACATTTCTAGTATGCTTCGTCAGACTTAGAATCTGTTAATATGCAACAATGTTTGAAATTAAATATCCAGTCAAGAACCAAGAGAACTTATTTCAACAGAAATTACGAATGCATTGTTATTGCGAACAGACGACACAGTGTAATTGTGTGTGTACATTCTTTCTTGTTAGTTGCACGATTACGTAACGACTATAAGGCTCACATACTTAGAACATTTACCAGTATTGCTAATGAGATTCTAATGCAACATTTTGGTTTACTTGAAAATACGTTCTGGATTTAAGGTACTTTCTGTGAGATACCAGATGAGACAGTGGTTAGTTTATGTGACAGCTACACGATTTTATCACGACGCTACTAATGAGTGACAATTTACAATGTTGCTTTTGCGGTGTTTCTGTTTCATATCTGCACAGTTGTATTATATCTGTAATAATACAGATTTTAGGTGAGGAAAGTGATTTGTGAAAGGTACAGGTTAATGTTAGTCAGGGCCATTCCTTTGTAGGGATTTCTGAAAGTCAGATTGCGTTGCGCTAAAAACAAATATTGTGTGTCAGTTTAAGCACAGTCCTGTATAATTTTTCAAAGGGGACGTTTCAGGCGTAATATTTTACTTGAGCAACTGTCACACAACAATTCACACACGCACGACACTATACGGCAAGGGGAGACCCTTGGTTTGCTACAGACAAACTAAAATTTTCCTGAATGAGATTTCCACTCTGCAGCGGAGTGTGCGCTGATATGAAACTTCCTGGCAGATTAAAACTGTGTGCCCGACCGAGACTCGAACTCGGGACCTTTGCCTTTCGCGGGCAAGTGCTCTACCAACTTTTTTTTTTTTTTTTTTTTTTTTTTTTTTGGAGGATCGAAGGATCAGGAAGAGGATGTAGTGGGTTTGTCGATGTTGTTTTATTTATTTATTTCTTTAATTTTTATAACATATTTTTTTTAATATTTATTTGTGTTTCATTACAAAGAAAGATCCTACAACTGCCGTAGCCGTGCGTCCGAGTGAGCTACCGAAGCACGACTCACGACCGGTACTCACAGCTTTACTTCTGCCAGTACCTCGTCTCCTACCTTCCAAACTTTACAGAAGCTCTCCTGCGAACCTTGCAGAACTAGCACTCCTGAAGGAAAGGATATTGCGGAGACATGGCTTAGCCACAGCCTGGGGGATGTTTCCAGAATGAGATTTTCACTCTGCAGAGTGATAGTCACTTGTACATCTTGGCAGTTTAGGTATTACTTACCGTAGGTAAAAGCTAACGTTTCATATATCAGTGTGATACTACAAATGCTTAATAAAACTTATTTTGTTAAATCTATTTGACAGGATGTGTGAAAACCAGTGGCCTCGTGCATCTGGAAGGGGTACACATAATCGAATTCTAAAATCCCTACACATCGGTTGCACAATTGAGAATCTTTGATGTATGGTACACATCTGAACTGCACAGAACGTTCCATAAGTCTCTGATATGTAAGGAACGTGGAAGAATCTGTAGCCAGTCTTGTCATACGACTGACAAGGCATCTGTGTTACACTCTTCGCTCGGTTCCCGATCAGAGGATCCTAATAATCTTAGAACACAGCTGCATAACAGCAGCTGTGCAATTACCCTAAGCTAGAGGCTCTCTGGCTTCACCAAATCAGTCTCCAGCAAGAACGGAGAATGGCCTCAGAGTCAGAGTGACAAATGTCGTTGATACCGAGCCGAGTTACAAACTGTAGCTGATTGCAGCCTGTGCTCACAATTGCTCCTGGTACGCTCTGTTTCACCTAGTGGACAATTTCATACGGAAAACAATTTTGGTTCGTTGCCCTCCCATGATGCCACTGCACTAAGTGAAGTAATCCCGCACCTTGTATGGGAACTCCCTCCCGTTAATACCCCCTTATTTTCCCGTTGAGACTGAGGTAATTCCTTACTTAACGCTGGTCTTGAAATTCTGTAAGGAGGCTTTCATGGCTACATGACTTATTTTCAACTGATATGAAACCTTCAAACCATTTTTCTATATATGTCCATGTATTAACTCTCAATTTGTGTTTTTCACAGCTGCATCCACCAGTTCTCGAGTTCTCAGACTCCCTCTCCCTTTCTCTCTGTCTGCGTTTTGCACACACACACACACACACACACACACACACACACACACACACACACGCACGTACCCACAAACACGCTTACATGATCTATATGAACACATGACCGTCATCAAACGATGTTGGAAACTGTCCCAATCGTAACATGCAGATCCATTTCGGAGCTTATATTTGCTGCTCATATCAGCAGATGTATGCAGTCACAAGTAACTGCGCGATTTTCCATGATGTGGTACACTACAGTGCCACCTTTTGCCTAATCGTAACATGCAGATCTATTTCGGAACTTCTATTTGCTGCTCATATCAGCAGATGTATGCAGTCAGATGTAACTGCGCGATTTTCCACGAACTTCTATTACACCACAGTGCCACCTTTTGTAAAATAATTTTAGAGTTAAACATTATTTGTA
The DNA here is from genome assembly GCF_023864275.1 of Schistocerca cancellata. Classification (NCBI taxonomy): domain Eukaryota; kingdom Metazoa; phylum Arthropoda; class Insecta; order Orthoptera; family Acrididae; genus Schistocerca; species Schistocerca cancellata. Next base: position 207,118,051 of record NC_064631.1, on the reverse strand, counting down.
GCCGCACAAGTGATTTACATGGCTCTCAGACTCATTATGACTGCGAGAGACAGATTATCTTTGACTCTTGATATAAAGACTCTGGGAATATAATGTGGAACATTATGTGTACAATGCACTGACTACTTCTGATGGAGAATTGCGGAGGGTAGAATCGCAGTAGAATTATAATCAGTGGCACTGTTGTAAGCTGCCGTTTTGAGTACCGAACGTAATATAATTAATTATGGTCACATTATATCTCTTACAAGAGCTTGATGTATCCTAGAATATACCTATGAAGATCACGTACAGAAAGAAATATAATTTCATAAATGGAAAAGGTATGCTCATTACTATGATTATTTAAACTTTTCGCTTGTCTGGGCTCCGAACATTATTTGGTGTGTCGTAACTCGTAGGGAACTTCGTATCCTCGGAAATCAGTAGAGCCCGCACCACGATCGTTTATGCTGTGTTTTAAGAGATTAAATTCTGGACTTTATTTATTACACAACTTGGACACTGATTCCCATGCTGCAGAGTGAGTACGTCATAGCATCCAAGACGCTTCACCACGGCGTACGATTGTGCCTTTGATTATTTTAGGAATTTTAAAGTCGACGATCACCAGACTTCTGCATATTGTTTTGCTGAATTGAGAATTCAATATAGTAACAAAATTTCTATCAGGAAGTGTGGGAGATAAATGTGTCAAAATATTGGGGAAGTGACTTCTCCGCCCAAACGTTTCCACTCAAGTAACTATATATTATTCAGTCGTAATAATATAACTTCAGTTTCTCGGGGAGAGGAGTTAAAACTCGTCTCCATGAAATTCGTACCCCGCTGCTGCAGTATCGTGTAACAGATATTTCAAGAACACCTACGAAACGTTCATCAAGAAACGACATTATAAACGTCAGATTAGTGTACTATGAAAGTATAGTTATATCAATGATAACTAACATTAAAGTGTTACAGATTAAGGTTGGGTGTCATCAGTGGGGATTAATTTTAAAGAATTGTTATAGCATCGCCTCATAGTGTGTTTAAAACAAAACATAATTCATTTTGAAACACGTATGTAACATAGCAGCGATGGCGAGGCATTGTAGCATCTGTGACCAGAGAGTATGCGCTTGACCGCGCGAGTGTTGCGAGCGGTTCTCAGTCTGTCGGTCAGTCGTTGCGAGTCTGTAGCTCTGTCTAGTTGAGGGCAGTACTCTGTTAGTAGTCGTTGAGAGCAGTTCGGTTGTAGTCGTCATGTAGAGCAGTACAGTAGTAGCCGTCGTGCAGTACTCAGTCAGTAGTCGTTGAGAGCAGTTCAGTGGTAGTCGTCGTGGAGTACGCTAGTAGTCGTCATGCAGAGCAGTCTGTGGGCAACACTGGTCAAGATGCTGAATGAGGTATATTGTTAATTAAGGTAATCATCTGATAATGTAAAGTTTATTTATTGTAATTAATTTCCAACAAGTGCCCCAATAATAATTTTGATTTCAAAAGCAATTTTACAAAAAAAAAATTATTTAATTGAAGTTCCACTTCCCTTAAACAAAAGTCTCAGTTAAATTAAAAAAAAAAAAAAGGAATATTATTATTTGCAATGCAGTTCCTCCAAGCTGTGCGCAAGAATAAGAGCAGAAATGTGACTAGCAGTTACAATGAGGTAAGAATTTAATTCTGATTTTTGTACAGGGCCAAAGACCGATATTTCGGTTTAATTGAATTTTCGTTATCACTGAGATTTTCTTAGCACTGAATTGTTTTTCATTATTTTTGTGGGAGCTTACACCAGAGTCAGATTGCGAATTTCACATTTTTGTTGCCTTTGTCAGTACATTTCATTGCAGCGAGGTTATTCTTGGGTCCCATTTATTATTATAATTTTTTTATTTAATTATTTCTGTGGGGACGATATTGCTTCTTGGCTCCATTTCTATATAATATTGTCATACGAAATTTTTCTGGGGAGGTTTCTTAGCACTGAATTGTTTTTCATTATTTTTGTGGGAGCTTACACCAGAGTCAGATTGCGAATTTCACATTTTTGTTGCCTTTGTCAGTACATTTCATTGCAGCGAGGTTATTCTTGGGTCCCATTTATTATTATAATTTTTTTATTTAATTATTTCTGTGGGGACGATATTGCTTCTTGGCTCCATTTCTATATAATATTGTCATACGAAATTTTTCTGGGGAGGTTACAATTTCTATTTAAAACTAGACATTTAAATAAATGATCATTTATGTTGCAGTTGTCTGGTACATTGCGCAGTCGGATACTTTTCTTTCCTACTGCAGTGTGTTCCAAGTATCAGCTGACATTGTAGATGCGAGGTGCAGGAAATGATGAATCGGTTAAATGATAAAGGCCTTTACCCAGGTAGCCATGTTGAAGGAAGAACGTTTGACTAAATATTGGAAGACATACTAAATATTTTAAATCTTTGTCATTATTCCGTGGCAGACCTAAACTTCGCCCTAATTTTTCCTACGACAGAAAACAGAAAAGTTGTATTTATGGCTTATCGCCTTATACCTAGAATTCTACTACGGAATCTGAATCGTTAAAACCTTCGTAATCCTACTCATTCTCTGATTAAAAATATACGACACACTGTCATTCAAACTATTATCGTCATACATCCAAGACCTGGAGAGATCTCTCTTGTATCGCATATACCAATGAACCCAATATAATTACCCATTCGTTTGAAGCGACTTCAATTCCCAATCAAGGTATCGTTTGCAATAACAATAAACGAGTCTCAGAGTCAGAGAGAGAAGAGGAGATGGACAAAGACAAGGGGGTGGAACAGATGCAGAGAGAGGGCAAAGAAGAGGATTAGGACGTATATCCATTTCCCACACGTATTTCAGCAATTGCGAAGCACTACAGGGCTTGCTAGTAGCTTCTGTACTTAACTATCTGATAATAAATGACGACATGGAATTTTGTAAACCCTAAGGTACGTTTCGTCTCATGAACCAACTAAATGCTGGCGCCTTTCTGTTGTTATGGTTCGATCTGTGTCCTACATGAGTGCTCAGTCAGTTTCTAAACTCTAATGTGCAAGTTTTTAAGAACAAAAACAAACAATCCTTCAAAAATGGCAGTACTCGACTGCCTAATAATGGCGCGTTTTCAGAGAAAACCTGTATGTGAAATATTAGCAAGGACTTCTTGAGCTTCTGATTCACCTATTCGATGAGTAAGTATTATACTATACTGATTATTCGATATTTTTACATGCACATTCGATTCGAAAACTGTTTTTTTTTTTCACTTTTATCACTGAAGAGACGCCATTGAGCTTTATCCGTAATTTCATACCAAAGTGCGCTAATGAGGCTCATGTTATATAAATATTTCCCCGAAAAATACAGAGTTCTGTGTCCCAATAAAGTGCGCCGAAATTAATAAAAATACAGAGCAAACATTGCCGGAAAGCTCTTCGAAATGAGTCCACCGGAACGAAAAATAACGACGGAGTTCTCATTAAACAAACATGGACCACGGTAAGAGCGCTTGCGGGGCAGATCACAGTGTACACGAAACATTAGATTACCTGAGCCTAGCTTAATCGCTTTTCAAAGCCTCCCGGGTGGTCAAAGAGAATGCACCTAGTAGTCTGAAATGTACCTCCCTTGATGATACGTGTACGACTCTAATGCTTACAGAATCTTTTTCATCGTTATTCTGGGAAGAAATACAGTGCTACTGTGGCATCGCAGCAAATTAAAATGTATGAGACATTTAATAATAAAAGTATTCTCTTTTAATTTCCACATTATGAATATCAAATACTTAATTATGTCAATTTATTCATTAAGGGTTACATCAGATCACTTGAATTATTTTTGTACAGACGTAGAATCGTGTAGAAGCGTCCTCGTTTTTTTGAACATAGGGATCCACTGTCATTGCACGGGCTGTTTTCCTGGATATTCGCCACATACGTGCCTTTACTTTATCTTCTAGACAGATACCATCGATGTTCGCATCCTACTAGCGGCACCAAGTAGGCTTACCACATTGTCGCAACTGATTTGGAGGTGGTTTGCGGATTTTGTCGCAGTACGAGATGACGAATGTCTGTCGGACTCTCTCGCTGGTGACGCAGTCGATGGGAACAATACTCCTACCCAACGCAGCAGATGTTTATTTTCCACAGCGTAAAAGAGTCTTCCAGTTGCCACTATTGTTACCCTGCCCTTTGTCCCACACAGTACAATAGCCCGAAACGTCTAGACCTTTTAATGATGGACAATTATTGCACTGCTGCAATTTCGACTTGAAGTCGCTATCAGGTGGTCTAGTAGCAAACAACAGTCAACATTAAAGCTAGATATTCAACAGGAAACAGATAAGCACCTGACACAGTGCTTACATGAAACAATCAGTACAGATAATTGGCGAGAGCTACTCACATGCTGAGAAGCAGTAACTATCGGATAAAAGAAATGAACTGGTGGTCAGTTTGCTTAGCTCGTTGGGACGAGAGACATAAAAGCTGACATACATTTTATGTCTTTAATAGGTGCGTGAACTATATATTATAACCATTTTCCAGAGAAATAAGAACCACCGAAAACCCCTGCGGTAGTTTCATACAGGACAAGGCAATAAAACATGGTGCCAATGCGCCTTCGACAGTATTACAAGGATAGCTCCTGTCATCAGAAGTACTTCGGATTACAAGTGATAGTATCCTTCGCCGTCAAAAATAAATTCTCGACGCGTGTAAAAAATTTTGAATTCTTAGCTACAAAAAATTATTATTAAAACGAGTAATTACTCAGCGTTTGAATAAAGAAATTATCGAGTTTCTTACAAGACTCACTGGGCATTAAGCAAACTTATTCAAATTGACATTCCGATGTTTCCATGCAGGTATGACATGTTCTCTCAAAACCCTGTCGTACCCAGTTGAACAATCTGTTATTCTATCAATATAGCACTCAAGCAGAATTTATTCCAGGATATCCTCCACTGTCTCAAAAGCTGTCTCTTGCATAGAACTTTTCGCATGAAATCAAAATTGGGTCTGACTCGGTAAACGACATGGTAGCTATCAGGACACTGCCCACCTATGCTCGCTTCAGGAGACGTCTTAAGCAAGCGTTCGTGTGTAATTCGTGCAAAGTGAGTTGCGACATAATTGAACCACCTCACTTATGTGAATCTTCTGACTGGTCTGATGCGGCCCGCTATGAACTCCCCTCCTATGCCAACCTGTGAATCTCTGGAGAAGAGCTAGCAACCTTCACCCTGAATTATTTTCTGAATGTATTCCAATCTCTGTCTATATTTACAGTTTTTACTCTATACAGCTCTCCTTCGCACCATGGAAGTTATTCACCGGTGTCATAACAAATGTCCTATCATCCCATCCTGTCTTCTACTTAATGTTTTCCATACGTTAGGTTCCTCGCCAATTCTGCAGAGAGTACGCTCATTCTTATAAGTCCACCTAACTTTCAACATTCTACTGTATCTCCACAACTCAAATGCATCGATTCTATTTTGTTCTGGTTTCTAACAGTCCACACTTCACTGTACAACGCTGTGCTACTATCGTTCATTCTCAGAAATTCCTCCGTAAGATTAAGGCCTTTGTTTGGTAGTTGACATCTCACGGCGAGGAAAGCCCTTCATTGCCGTTGTTAGTCCTCTTTTCATGTTTCCATTACTTCGTCCCTCATGGGTTATTTTCCTACCTAGGAAGAAGAATTCCTTAATATAATCTGCTTCATGATCACCAATTCTGATTCCCACTGTTCTCATTTCTCCTACTTCTCGTTACTTTCATCCTCCTTAGATTAACTCTCAATCTGTTCTCTATAGTCATCAGCCTGTTCACTCCATTCAACAAACCCCGTAATTCCGCTTCACTTTCACTGAGGATAGCATCCCTTCAGCAATTTTTTTTCACTGATATCCTTTCACTTTGAAATTTAATACCACACTTGAACCTTTCTTTTATTTCCATCATTGCTTCTTCGATGCATAGATTGTACAATAGGGGAGAAAGAGTATACATTTTTTAAAAATCTGAACACTTCGTTCTTGGTTTTTCAATCTTATTGTTCCCTCTTGGTTCTCGTGCATATTCTATATTACTCTTCTTGCCCTATAGCTTACCCGTATTTTTCTCAGAATTTCCAACATCTTGCACCATTTCATATTGTCGAATGCTCTTTCCAAGCCGATGAATCCTATGAACGTGTCTACAATTTCTTCATCCTTGCAACCAGTATCAACCGCAACGACAGAACGGCCTGTTTGACTCAAGCGCAGGAAGAGACCTTACATAGCTCGTCAAATTACCTTGCTATGTCATGACGTACAGTGTGGAAATGTCTGCGTTTTACAGTGTCTGTACAGTTCAATGCAGTCTTCAGACAGGATTGCGAGTATGTCTCCAATGAAAGCAATATACCTTAGTACAGCTCAACCGAGAGGAAGCAGACACCTATTAACCGGTCACTGGTTGTATCTACCAACACAGGTACTACGAATCCGTGTTGATATCCATTACCACCTGTAGCCTAGGCATTATGAACGGGTCGAAGATAACTATTCGACTACAGAGCCACCCATCTCCGAATTGACAGTTTTTTGCCGGAGAAAAAGCGATGAACAACCATACATCATTGTAAAAGCACCCATTGATACAACAAGTCGCGGCGTCAGAGTGAAGATTGTAGGTGTTTAACAGCTATTTCGACATTGAGCACGATACAGTACTGTTATTGACATTCTTGTGCAGCGGATCATCTCTAACTATAGAACCCCCACACCCCTCTGTATTTTATGTTGTCCTCTTTCCTCGCTATATTACGACAGCACTTGCCATGTTTCTGTTAAATACTGGAACACTAATGGAACCGTTAAGTGCACCGTGCTACAACCTGTCAACATTCCATCGTTTGCTCTTTGGTTGTCAGTTCACAAAAATCACATGTATTAACTCCTGTAGTGGTGTACAACACCATTCCACAAGCATTGATCGACTGTATACTTCAACTCCCGAAAAACAACAGAAGTTTTACAGACTTTTACCACAGGAGTCAACCTATACATAACGCTTTCTTTAATGCGTTATGGTCTTTACTGTTCACATAACACATTATGCAAGAGTAGGTGCTGAATCGGATTTTCCAAATCATAATAAATTTTATGACATTGGAGATATAACGATTTGTAGTGCCCACTTTCCACTGGCAGCGTTATCCCACAACGTATTCGGCTTGGTATCATTCGAGTCCAATATTCCCAGACCAGAGAGACATGTCTCATTTGATGAATTTCCTTTTCTCCATCATCACTGAGAGGTTATATCTTAATTACGGGAACTTCCTATATCGATTCATTTCATCAATTTGGTATTTATCACATTTTTGCTTCACAAGGGTTGCATCCAAGTGTGTATTTTTAGTCAAATCTAAAATAAAGAAGCTTCAAAAGATCTTGTGGATAGGATGTTAGGAAGTTCTTTGATTTCTTAATTACGTAAAGCTGCATACGAATGTTATTTTCCAGCAACATATCTTTTCGAATTAAGAATTTTCTCTTGGTTGTATAGATTTTCTGCTGCTTAATATCATAACTAACTGAAAACTGAATTTGACTTTATATACTGCGTCATAACTTTGCTTTTGTATACAAAGTGTCACAGTGGTGATATTGTTGTCAATCAGTAGCAAAAATGTTTGCCTGACGCCTTTTTAAGTTTAAATTGACTACAGTTATGAATTCAAGATTCGCTCCACCTGAATTCGCACTTCAACTAAGCACGCACGCATAGGGGCTTCTTCAACTCGGGCATAAATATTTTTTGCGAGCTCAGAAAATGATAAACAAGACATATCGTATTCTGTGAACGGATTCGAACTTTGTTTAGATAATGTTGAGTGCCTGAGTGTTCCATCTTATAGGATGTGTGTACGGTATTCTTGAAAGTCTTCATACATTTGCAAAAGTTATTTTTCCAGTAAATCAACAAGCACAAACCTTTGACCGTACTCTCTTGACATGAGAGAATGGCGTAGAGGGAGGGGATGGGGCGGATAAGTTAACCAAAGACTTTAGGATTTCGATTGTTATTATAGTGTTATAAGAAATAATTATCGATTTTTCACCGCCAAAAACCCGACAGTTCTTTCGCATTTGCTTTTCAGCTTTACTGGTACCGCTTTATAGAAATATTACCGTGAATACAGCTTCCACAGAAATATATAAGGAATTACTCTTCTTCTGTAGCAGGGTGCTTTAATAAGAGAGATAAAAGTCAGTTTCTTGGAAGAGGGAGTTCAACGTCTACGAAAGAATTAAGTGAAGCCACTTTCTTACAAGTTACGAAATAAAAAATACTCTTTAACTTACTTAATGATTTAACCCCTAGCTTCTGCCAGTACTTGATGATCTCGTTTAAGCTACGAAGAAGGGCTGATAAATATAGCCTACTTAAACAAAACTGGTGTCACCTAATAAATAAGCTGTACTCTTGGTTAGTGACATAGAGTAAAGAAGATGTTGTGTTTCAGATGAACAATTAAATCAGAATCACAGGTTATTAGTGACTGTGCAAATTTTTTATCATTTTTCTGTGATGTAAGGGTGACCAATAGATAATTAACCCTTTCCTTTCCAAACTATGGTAGTAAAGGCTTTAATGTTTGGAAGAATGTCACAAAAGCAACTGAAAACACAATACTGCATTGTAATCAATGTTTTCTTTTCTTTTTGAATGTATGTACCAAACACAGTTGGGACATCAGAGCAAAGTCAAGATGAATTCCATGTATTGAATTACCACAGCAGTTTATAACAGCTAAAACAATACGAAACCAGATCATCAGTATTAGAAAACTCACAATAATTTCCCGCACGTCAGCAGGGACCGTTAACTGTTATGACCAAATGAATAACACAGCAGTACGACAGTCTGCCTTTGGCAAAGATACTGAACTTTCACTGCGTTACTTGCGCTACAGCAGAGGTACACTTACGTCCCGGCGGAATTCGAGTGCATGGATTCAGTTACAACCTGTTTTATGATTCTAGAAAGTGGACGAGACTCTTAAGTTCTTTCTGACAGGAAACAGTTAATGGTACTTAGGCAGAGAGGTATTTTCACCTCATGTTTGTGAGTAGATTACTGGTAGCATTAAAAAAATACCAATTATCGCCAATCTGGTGATTTCCACTACAACCAACGCTTCGGCGCTTTCACGAACAGGGATACGCCTGCAAGGCGAAGTTGGCCGTAAGTACAAGCCAGTGCCTACCTTCTTCACACTTCACTGTTGTCCTTCAAGAACTGTTGCTCATTCACGTAGGTTGTCCACAGAAAATGCCACCTCTCTTGAGTGTTTTGATTGGCACAGAGGTCCAAGAAAACAAAGGTAAGCATTTGTGCTCCGTTTTCAACAGCCTTGCGCGCGCCACAACGCATTTTAGTCTCCAGATCGCATGGATCTGTAGTTTAGAAGCCATGTAGTTGTTGTGATCCCGAGATCTACAGCCTCAGAAGTTTACGAAAAAAATATTGGTTTTCGACGACGACACATTCTAAGTATTTTATTGCGCACTGGTCACGAGAACTCGATTTGTAGGTATTCGGAGAGCATCACCTAATTACAGCCGTCATCGAAACAAGAAGTCGTCCATGCTACTGCTCAGGTAATGCTGAAACGTCTGCTACTGTCACACTATCTTTTTACATAATCCCCATCTCTCTCTCTCTCTCTAATGCATTTTTTCTATGTATCACTAGTTCCTATGTGTGATTTGCTCATGGAGACCGATCTGTGAATTCAGTTCATTGACCTGTAAAAATTGACTGATTGTGCGAACCCCTTGTATCAATAACTGAGGACTTTGTCGACGGTAATTACTATTTATTTTTTGGTCTGTGACAACTACACTCCTGGAAATTGAAATAAGAACACCGTGAATTCATTGTCCCAGGAAGGGGAAACTTTATTGACACATTCCTGGGGTCAGATACATCACATGATCACACTGACAGAACCACAGGCACATAGACACAGGCAACAGAGCATGCACAATGTCGGCACTAGTACAGTGTATATCCACCTTTCGCAGCAATGCAGGGTGCTATTCTCCCATGGAGACGATCGTAGAGATGCTGGATGTAGTCCTGTGGAACGGCTTGCCATGCCATTTCCACCTGGCGCCTCAGTTGGACCAGCGTTCGTGCTGGACGTGCAGACCGCGTGAGACGACGCTTCATCCAGTCCCAAACGTGCTCAATGGGGGACAGATTCGGAGATCTTGCTGGCCAGGGTAGTTGACTTACACCTTCTAGAGCACGTTGGGTGGCACGGGATACATGCGGACGTGCATTGTCCTGTTGGAACAGCAAGTTCCCTTGCCGGTCTAGGAATGGTAGAACGATGGGTTCGATGACGGTTTGGATGTACCGTGCACTATTCAGTGTCCCCTCGACGATCACCAGTGGTGTACGGCCAGTGTAGGAGATCGCTCCCCACACCATGATGCCGGGTGTTGGCCATGTGTGCCTCGGTCGTATGCAGTCCTGATTGTGGCGCTCACCTGCACGGCGCCAAACACGTATACGACCATAATTGGCACCAACGCAGAAGCGACTCTCATCGCTGAAGTCGACACGTCTCCATTCGTCCCTCCATTCACGCCTGTCGCGACACCACTGGAGGCGGGCTGCACGATGTTGGGGCGTGAGCGGAAGACGGCCTAACGGTGTGCGGGACCGTAGCCCAGCTTCATGGAGACGGTTGCGAGTGGTCCTCGCCGATACCCCAGGAGCAACAGTGTCCCTAATTTGCTGGGAAGTGGCGGTGCGGACCCCTACGGCACTGCGTAGGATCCTACGGTCTTGGCGTGCATCCGTGCGTCGCTGCTGTCCGGTCCCAGGTCGACGGGCACGTGCACCTTCCGCCGACCACTGGTGACAACATCGATGTACTGTGGAGACCTCACGCCCCACGTGTTGAGCAATTCGGCGGTACGTCCACCCGGCCTCCCCCATGCCCACTATATGCCCTCGCTCAAAGTCCGTCAACTGCACATACGGTTCACGTCCACGCTGTCGCGGCATGCTACCAGTGTTAAAGACTGCGATGGAGCTCCGTATGCCACGGCAAACTGGCTGATACTGATGGCGGCGGTGCACAAATGCTGCGCAGCTAGCGCCATTCGACGGCCAACACCGCGGTTCCTGGTGTGTCCGCTGTGCCGTGCGTGTGATCATTGCTTGTACAGCCCTCTCGCAGTGTCCGGAGCAAGTATGGTGGGTCTGACACACCGGTGTCAATGTGTTCTTTTTTCCATTTCCAGGAGTGTATTTACTTGAAAGTTAAGGTCATGCTGTCGAGATTACGATGCTATATACATGCATATCAAGAACAGACGCTGCTGACGATCCACATTTTTACGAAATACTTTAGAAATTAACTCGCTGTCTTCTGTCTGCGAATACGTTGACATCAGCTGTATTCGGTATAGATTTACTACCCAATAGGGACACATGAAAATTTGGGGGACAAGAAATGAAAGTGGATTTTAGTGGACGACGATAGAACGATAAGGTAGGTGTGGCATATGGAAGTCTTAGTCAGTTAAAGAATAGTGCACGGATACCCGATATCGTAGTCCGTAGCTCGTGGTCTTGCGGTAGCGTTCTCGCTTCCAGCGCACGGGGTCCCGGGTTCGATTCCCGGCGGGACAGGGATTTTCTCTGCCTCGTGATGACTGAGTGTTGTGTGTCTTTCATCATCATTTCATCCCCACCGACACGCAAGTCGCCGAAGTTGCGTCAACTCGAAAGACTTGCACCAGGCGAACGGTCTACCCGACGGGATGCCCTAGCCACACGGCATTTCCATTATACCCGATATCGTAAAGGTGACCGCTCACGATATGCAGAAAATCCGGGTTTGAGTCAGGATCAGACACAAATTTTCATATGTCACCATGGGTAGTAAATCTGTAGCTATTACAACTGTTGTCAAGGAATTCGCAGTTAGAGAATAAATTTCTACAGTTATGAATTATGTGACCCAAAGTAAGTCAGATCTGGAAGGTGCAGGGAACTGGAGAGATTGCATAAGAGTCTGTGACCTTTCTTCCCACCAACCTGTGGTTTCCTAAAGTTGTGTCCCCAGCGCAGAAGACCGCTCCTCAGTCGTAGGATCTTCTTCGGCGGAGTCAGCTACGCTGTCAATTCAAAGCTTTGATCGTGCTTTTTGCGGGATGCCACTTGCCCAGGTTAGACTCAGTATCCACAGAGAGCAAGGTCTGTAGTACTGACAATGATGGTAGGCGACATTTCTCATTAAATTATCCTGTTTGGTTATTATTCTAATATTCACACATTTACACTGTCTTTTACAAAACTCGACATAGCTTTATTAATTGTTTGATAACCTTTGCGTCCAACATCTGGAATGTAATAGACATGTCCGACTCCCCCTTACGCACTAGACAGAGTGAGTATTACATATTTACGACTAAGTTATGCCCGATATATGGTATAACATTTCCGGTTCTGAAGAACACCCGATACAAAGTGAGTATTACATATTCACATATAAGTAACGCACGATACTGAGACACATGTCCGGTCCTCTACAACGCCCGAAACAGAGTGAATAGCGCAGCCGAAGTACTTCGTCTTCCACGTGCCAAAGCAACCCGAAGGTGACCAAAGCTTTTCGGTTGCAATATCGTTATTCCTATGTTTCTCAAAACCAGTAAAATTTAATAAACAAAAGCAATAGGTAGGGGAACCATGAGAGACTGTAATGCTGAAATACAATAAAAAGTATACAAATAATTACTAAGAAAATTTAGGCGTTTCTGCCCGCAGCACTCGAACGTACCGACCAATCAGAAGCAAGTTCAGTACAATTGGCGGACTCTCCCACTGGACTGGTACATGCTGTACATCTGTCGCTTGTACCTCACTCCACCTTTGTACCATATGTTATTTCACGTGTACGAAGCTGCATCAAGGCGAGCTTCTAGCAAAATTAAATACTGGCGGCCACAGCCAAGGATATCAAAAATTTTTTTTTGGTCATCAGTCTACTGACTGGTTTGATGCGGCCAGCCACGAATTCCTTTCCTGTGCTAACCTCTTCATCTCAGAGTAGCACTTGCAACCTACGTCCTCAATTATTGCTTGACGTATTCCAATCTCTGTCTTCCTCTACAGTTTTTGCCCTCTACAGCTCCCTCTAGTACCATGGAAGTCATTCCCTCATGTCTTAGCAGATGTCCTGTCATCCTGTCCCTTCTCCTTATCGGTGTTTTCCACATATTCCTTTCCTCTCCGATTCTGCGTAGAACCTCCTCATTCCTTACGTTATCAGTCCACCTAATTTTCAACATTCGTCTATAGCACCACATCTCAAATGCTTCGATTCTCTTCTGTTGCGGTTCTCCCACAGTCCATGTTTCACTACCATACAATGCTGTACTCCAGACGTACATCCTCAGAAATTTCTTCCTCAAATTAAGGCCGGTATTTGATATTAGTAGACTTCTCTTGGCCAGAAATGCCTTTTTTGCCATAGCGAGTCTGCTTTTGATGTCCTTCTTGCTCCGTCCGTCATTGGTTATTTTACTGCCTTGGTAGCAGAATTCCTTCATTGACTTCGTGACCATCAATCCTGATGTTAAGTTTCTCGCTGTTCTCATTTCTACTACTTCTCATTACCTTCGTCTTTCTCCGATTTAATCTCAAACCATACTGTGTACCCATTAGACTGTTCATTCCGTTCAGCAGATCATTTAATTCTTCTTCACTTCCACTCAGGATAGCAATGCCATCAGCGAATCGTATCATTGATATCCTTTCACATTGCATTTTAATTCCACTCCTGAACCTTTCTTTTATTTCCATCATTGCTTCCTCGATGTACAGATTGAGGAAGCAATGATGGAAATAAAAGAAAGGTTCAGGAGTGGAATTAAAATACAAGGTGAAAGGTACAACGCAATTATCGTCTTGATCGTAATGGCTGTGATAAGCTTCAGGCCAATGAAACTTTCGCCTGAGAATACGAGAGAGAGCTAATGCCAGGGTCACGGTCAAGAAAGAAAACTGTAAACAATGTACCCATTTTAATTACAACAAACGACAATAGAACCATGTTTTTTACAACCTGACTGTCCAAAGTGACTGAGTAACTGCAGGTAGATATCGGTCATTTACACTTTTTCCACTCTGCAAGGTTTGTAAAGCTACATCAGTCAGTTCACTGTATTCATCACAAGCAGGTTCTGTCACAATAGGTTGGAGAGGAAGCTTCATAAGTTGCAGCGTGAATGAGTCCATGTCACAGGACATTACCGTGGGAGACCTTCGGGACGGACCATACTTGCCGCTCTCATCAATGCAGCCTACTCGCTCCTACGCTCCGTACAAAGGGCACATTAAACAGGCGGCAGGCGGAGGAAGTAGTGGCAGCTGCTCGCAGAGGGGGAAAAAAAGGAGAGACGCAACTGCGGGTGTGCAGGCCGTGTTCCGCGGCGTGAATTATTTCGCCATCCGCGGCTCTTGTGGAAACTCGCAGCGGGGGCGGCGCATAACGGAAAGCCAGCGTAATTAGCGTTGTCATTACACAATGGAACAAAGCGCGCCGCCGCCACCGTTAATTAAAGTGTCATTACAAATTTATTTCGAAAACAAACAGGCTCTTCGTTTGGCTCAGCAATCACTGTCCCCCAGCACTGCTCGTCATGTTTGGTATCGCGGCAGCCTACTCGTGCCATGAGAACTGTTTGCACGTCCAGCAAACTCTAACAACAGTTACTAAAATGAAAAACCAGTTAAGAGTGAGTAGAAAGAATCGATATGCAATTTGCGGCATCTAGTTTTAAAGTCTTTACGATCCAACGTAACATACATATAAAACATCACAAACACACACATACACACACACACACACACACACACACACACACACACACACACAAGCAAACAAACAAACAAACAAATAGATGCTGAATATACTGATTGAGACGTACAATTATGGATAAGGGGATGTAAGACGAAAGGTTAGCGCCCATGTACCATCATGTGTCATTTCCTGTTACTACCTCATTGACATAAATACCGCCGAAACAGGTAGGCCTTCGGCCAACTCATTTTCAGCTAATTACATAACAGATAGATTATGACATCAGGTCTCAATGATTGGGCAATAAAAACAGGTAGGCCTTGATTAATAAGAGTTTCACCTAACCCAAATTATGATATAGCTCTAAATTTAATTAAAAGGGAACGGACAGGCCTTCAATAATAACAGCTCCAGTTAAGTAAAATCATCAAAATACGAAAGAGGTAGGCCTTCAGTAATAATTGCTTCAGTTAAATATCCAAGTTGCTTCCTCATAAGGGGTGCACCAGAAGGCTCATACGCAAGGAGCAGAAGACTATACCAAACAGGAAGGCTAAGGAAGGTTACAACGAGAGGACCGGCCTTCCACGACCCTGGGTGAATACCGGCAAAAGAAACATTAACACAGCAAGTTTAATTACATGAAAGCAACAATATATGGCCAAACGCAATTACAAATAACCTAAATTGGAATGATCACATAGATAATATGGTGGGTAAAGCAAACCAAAGACTGCGATTCATTGGCAGAACACTTAGAAGGTGCAACAGGTCTACTAAAGCGACTGCTTACAGCACTCTTGTCCACCCTATTCTGGAGTATTACTGTGCGGTGTGGGATCCGCATCAGGTGGGACTGTCGGATGACATCGAAAAATACGAAGAAGGGCAGCTCGTTTCGTATTATCGCGAAATGGAGAAGGTAGTGTCACAGACATGTTATGTGAGTTGGAGTGGCAATCATTAAAACAAAGACGACGAAATTTTCTCATGAAATTTCAATCACCAGGTTTCTCCTCCATTTGCAAAAACATTCTGTTGGCACCCACCTACATAGGGAGAAATGATCATCACGATAAAATTAGAGAAATCAGTGCTCGCACAGAAAAACTTAAGTGCTCGTTTTTCCCGCGGTAGAGAGACAGCTTGAATGTGGTTCATTGAACCCTCTGCCAGGCACTTTATTGTGAATAGCAGAGTAATCACGTAGATGTAGGTAGATGTAGACTACACCCCCGTCACCGCGAGATACCTACCGCCTCTACAACATCGGCGAAATGCTCGAAATAAATCTGGGCTGCCAATCCCAATAGCCTCATAAATTGCAAATTTGAGACCAAAGGCACGTCCGAAGTCAATATAATTAACAGATCGATGAAGTCTGTAATATATTAAAAAATTAGAAACCCGCCTCGATTGCGAAAAAAGCACCTAGTGTTAACCTAGGTTTCGGCGTAGATAACTACACCTTCTTCAGAACAATAAAACCCACAAGTGCCTAAGAAGGCCTTTGCCAATGATTAAAAGAACACCATAACTATACATTTATAAACGAAAAAAGGAAAACACAAACAGTACATATGTACAAAGTCAAAACCACTACTTAACTTAATGGTGTGCGCTCCACCTCACACCGGCCTATGTTCGATGGGCCATGACCCGCCATAAACTCCACTGAGGTGGAGCGTACAACATTAAGTTAAGTAGTGGTTTTGACTTTGTACATATGTACTGTTTGTGTTTTTCATTTTTTCAAAAAAATGGCTCTGAGCACTATGGGACTCAACATCTTAGGTCATAAGTCCCCTAGAACTTAGAACTACTTAAACCTAACTAACCTAAGGACATCACACACACCCATGCCCGAGGCAGGATTCGAACCTGCGACCGTGGCAGTCCCGCGGTTCCGGACTGCAGCGCCAGAACCGCTAGACCACCGCGGCCGGCTTCATTTTTTCGTTTATAAATGTATAGCTATGGTGTTCTTTTAATCATTGACAAAGGTCTTCTTAGGCACTTGTGGGTTTTATTGTTCTGAAGAAGGTGTAGTTATCTACGCCGAAATCTAGGTTAAAACTAGGTGCTTTTTTCGCAATAGGAGGCGGGTTTCTAGTTTTTTGATATATTAACCAATGATAACTGACGCGCTGCGATGTTGAAGGTTCTTAAAGTCTGCAATGCCCGAGGGATCTCGAAATTTGCATCCGTCCGTATTACGAGAGAAAGGTACGTATCTGATGCTCGAACATTCGGCAGTGAGGTCGGCTAATACACGACCATCTAATTACTGCGTGACTGCGAGCAGGGGGAAACTGGCTTCAGGGGGCCCAGAATTGAGCACACGGAAAGTGGCTTCAGCTCTCTCATCGGTGTGTCACGTTTCACAGTTGCCTGGCCCAAGCTACGCACGAGGGCGGCTGTCGTAGTCAGCCACAGATTCAAATTCAAATGCCCAGCATCCACTCGCTGAACTCCGTGCCCAAGACGCTTGACCTGGTGCTCTCCTTACTCACCGGGCGGACCTCTCGCACGATCCTCCTCGCTCCGTTACCGCTCTCCAACTCGCCACGCCCCAACACGCCCTGTCCCCATCAACAACCACCAGCAAAGGTCTTACTGGCCCGAAGCAGAGGGACATCACAGGACAGACCGAGCTAGTGGTGTCACGAATTCGAAAGGCTACGCCAGCAACCCCGTCATGACTCACCGATACACGGGTTGTTAAAGACTGTGTGCAATATTTTTCGAAACGATAGTAGAAGGGGTGATCAACAAGTAATGCAACACTTTTTTCTCGATCAGTTTCGGTTGAAAAAAATGCGGAATTTGCTGTGAGATGTCGTGAAATATTCCTGCTTCAGTTCGTTTAGTTTCTTGACGTTCCGATCGGCAACAGTGCCCTACACAGCCTTCAAAACGGCGCCTGTAACAGAGACTTCTTCCAAGCAGAGAGCTGTCACTGAGTTTGTTTTGGCCGAAAACAGGATATTACACAAATTAGTGGAGGTTTGCAGAATGTCTATACGGACCTGCCAGTGAACAAAAACTTGCTAGGTCGTTGGGCGAGGCGTCTGTCATCATCGCAAACAGGATTGTGATGCAATGATCAACTTGGAAGTGTATACGGCTACCATTAGTAAATGGAAGATATAACTTTAGCGGCTTCCTCGCCACATAGTGCAAAAGGACTTCCCTTTCTCTGTGACAATGCAAGGCCCATACAATTCTGCGCACCCGAGAGGAGCTCACAGAACTTGAGTGGACTGTTCTTCCTCAGCCCCCCTACATTGCTGTTCTCGCACTTTCAGACTCCCATGTGTGTGGCTCAAGGAAGTACTCTTCGGGAAGCAGTACATGCATGATGGAGAGGCTATCGGTGCAGCAAGATGCTCGTTCCGACTTCGACTACTAGAGTGGTTCCAAGAGGGAAAACAGGCCCTCGCTTTGAGGTCGCTTAAGGCCGTCGTATTGGAGGAGGATTATGTCGAAATATAGGGTTTTGTAGCGAAGAGAGTGGAGAATAATATGGTTATTGGAATCCTGAATAAAAAATATCTTCTCTCGTCAAAAGTCCCGTTTACTACCTGCAACGAGAGGAGTGAACCCGGAAAACGTAGCCGGAAACTCGTGTCTTCTGAGACATGAACACTTCTTCACAGGAGGGGCTGAATGACGTTTGGCAACCAAACGGTTGCTGGTAGACCCACCATAGTCGAATAATACCACCGACACACGGTCAACAGAGTCAGCTGAAGATTTTGATATCTACTTGTTTAACAGTACTCTAGGTACTCTAGAGTGTAAAGAATACATCCAGCAAATAATGGAGCCCGTAGTAGCAACTGCTATTCTGAGGTGAAAAGTCAGTGGTTCGAACTATGCATTCCTCATGGACCAATCATGTTAGTATGTTTTGCTGTGCGATAAAGTACGTGTAGCTTTGGCTATGTCTAATGGTGTTTTACAACTAACGCAAGTGACATGACTTTTCTGTTTTTTGTTACAGCGCTGTTTGTAGGTACAAATGGTTCACTGCGTTTACTCCCTAGTTTTCCATCAGTGTTTATCGTCGGTGGGCTATTACTTAAAGTGTGATGTTGCTGAAATTCTTTGTGATATGGTTTAGCAAATGGAAGTAGCTACCGAGTCCGAGCCATCTACGTTGAGAAAAGAATACATCTGCCAAGCTGTTCGATCAAATTTTCCAACTTAGTGTTGATGCTGGCTCTCTAGTAACGCAGAAAATAAACAGTAGAGATGCTCTGTCAGTCTACACGCACAAGATAAACGTATGCTACATTCAGTTGACAAGTAAGTGCAGTATAGAACACACGTGACTGCAGACTATCTAATTCTCTGACCGATGTATACCTAGGATACTGTAATGCAGGAAAACGTGAAAAATAGTTATCCTGTTGACATTGCAACCCCTGTGGCTCATGTCTGCTGCCCGTCCTGGGGACTAATGATAGTATATAAGAAAGTGCCCAGTTTCGGACCGATGTTTTGCTTGATTTTCTTGTATCGGTGAGTAATAAACCAGAAAAAAAAAGGACTCGCCACGAAGGAATTATCCGAATGGGAAGGAAATCAGTATATGTGATGTACATGTACACAAAAACAAATGATTATAATTTCAAATAATTTGATGATTGTTTCAAGAGAAAGAGCTTCTGCAACAGTTCAAGTCAATAACGCGTGCCTGAGACCCACTAAAGTGGAGCAGCTGTATCATCTAGCAGGTATAGCTCCGACCGACATCAGGCATGAAGCAGCTGCTCAATCAGAAGGACGTCGGGCCTTGACATCTTACACTCACCCATTATTTGGCCATTCGCTAGCACCGTCTCGCTTGAAGTCCAGAAAAAGTTCTGTAAGGGTCTAAGTAAACAACACCAACACAAACTAAAGGGTAGACATGCGGAGAAAGAGAGTAGAGACTGCTCCTGTAGGCTGGAGACAACCTAAAGAGGAACTATCTCCCGATGGTAACGAGAGCTGGTGTACATGAAAGTCCCTCAACGGATTACGAACTGGTGCTGGGCTTTGTAAATAAATTCTTGAAAAATAGGGATACGCTACAGTGTGGAGAGCAGCAGACGATGTCTCACTTGCACAACTGCTGTCTGTGCCCGTCATCATGCACTGAAGAAAAGTTGATGGTGGCAAATTCTAACGCCTTGGATGTTGCCCATTTCTGGGCGAAGACAATTTAATTCTATGTGTGTTAGTCTATGCTTAAGTGTATTTATCAATGTTCATTTATGTACAATAACTTCAAACTGTATGCTAACTGTAATCCTTTTAACGTGGCTCTCTTTGTGCAAAATCAAGTTAATTATAGATTTCTTTGTCCTTTTTCATGTTTACATGTTAATTGTCTACTTACATTGTCTACTTACATGTCTTATGTCTGTTAATTTCTGTTAATTGATTTGTAATTGATGCCTTTGACACGAATAAAAGAAACGCGTTGGTCGACTTCTGGCCCGAATCCATGCAGTAATTCGGCTTGAAATTGATTGATACAGTCATTACACGTCCTCCTGAGGGATGTCGTGTCTCTCTAGTTGCCACGTTAGATCGTCAAAATCCCGAAATGGTTGGAGATCTCTGCCCATAATGCTCCAAACGTTCTCAACTAGGAAGAGATCCGGCCACCTTGCTGGCCAAGGTAGAGTCCCCAGATGACAACGAAAGGCGTCCTGCCATGGAAACAAATGGCACCCCCATACCATCACTTCTGGTTTCGGGTCTTGTGGCAGGTATGTTGGTATCCCACTGCTGTCTGGGGCGTTTCCGACACATCTTCGGCTTGGAATCTCTTTTACCGGAGTAGAATTGTCTTCAGACAAGAGTCCCGCTACCAATTGAGCCCCTACGACCAGCAAAAGTCGTGTCTCGAGACGCCCCAAACAGCGCTGGAATACCGAGCTGACTGTCGCCTGCCATAGGTTGGCTTCAAATAGCTCTGAGCACTATGGGACTTAACATCTGAGGTCATCAGTCCCCTAGAACTTAGAACTACTTAAACCTAACTAACCTAAGGACATCACACACATCCATGCCCGAGGCAGGATTCGAACCGGCGACAGCAGCGGTCGCCTGCCATAGGGCCTGACAACCAGGAGTGGTAGTCTAGGGTTCCATTTCTTTTCATAACAGGACTCCTTTGATTGCCATCCATGGCAACATTTTGTATTGTTACAAAAGTGTCATTATCCCATTATTGTTCTGCCGAAATCAATTGCCATACCAAACAAGTCATACAAGTGTACAATTTTTGTTTTATAAGAGATGTACAATGTTCTTGTAAGGAAGTTACTACATTTGATGAAGATTTTCAGGGACGTCTTTACCAGCTGCAGAAATATAAGATTTTACACAGTTCCTCCAGCTATTGTTGATATTTGGCTTCCAGTTTATCTATCCATTTTCCTACCTATGCATTTATTTAAAGATACCACGGCCTTTGGAGTGAAACTTAGTTTAGCCACATGGGCCTCTTTCACTGATACACCATGTTACTGTATGATGGCCCACCTTACAATTACAAACAGCTCAATTTGTAGGTAAAAAAAAAAAAAAAAAAAAAAACAGAAGACACAATGCTGTGGTAGCATGCCTGAAAGGAAATACCTTTCCATCGTAGTGATATAAAACGTTTTTGAATGTGGTCAGT
Source organism: Schistocerca cancellata (assembly GCF_023864275.1). Classification (NCBI taxonomy): domain Eukaryota; kingdom Metazoa; phylum Arthropoda; class Insecta; order Orthoptera; family Acrididae; genus Schistocerca; species Schistocerca cancellata. The sequence goes on along the minus strand of NC_064631.1, from coordinate 207,096,471 downwards.
TTTTGTCTGTATAGAGTCACTGAAAGGCTGTGGGCAGATCCTAGTAGATACAAGGTAACAATGCCATCCAGGAGAACTTCCTCATAGAACTACCGTAATGGCTGCTAAAACAGTATAGTCCCGAGACCGATGTTACCCATATCATATTCTAAACTGAATTCGTGACTAACTAAGCCCCTCTTCTAACCTTAATGTACCTTAGACCCCTGCAACTTATATTGGCACCCAGTACTTGAAGGAAAGCACAAGCGACACCCGACTACGAAAATGGAGCAGAAGTGATACACAAATCGTTCATTGCCACTACATTTACACCTACATATACATATATACTCCGCTAGCCACCAAGCCGTGTGTGGCAGAGGGCACAATTCGCGTCAAAGTCTTATTCGCCCCCCCCCCCCCTCCCCCTCTGTTGCATTCGCAGATCGCGCGAGGGAAACACGACTGTCTGAACGCGTCTGTAAGAGCTCTAATTTCCCTTATCTTTGAATGGTGATCATTGCGTGATTTGAAAGTTGTTGGTAATAATATATGCTCTACATCCTCGGCGAAAATCGGATTTCGGAACTTAGAGAGCAGCCCCTTCCGTTTGGTGCGTCGTCTATCTGCAAGTGTGTCCCACTTCAAACTTTCTATGAGATCTGTAAGGCTCTCGCGATGGCTAAAAGTCCAGTCACAAATCTTGCCGCTCTTCTTTAGACCTTCTCAATCTCTTGAATCAGACCGAACAATACTCCAAGACTGGACTAACTATCGTATTGTAAGCAATTTTCTTTGTTGAAGGACTGGATCACTTCAGGATTCTACCAATAAACCGCAATCTCGAGTTCACGTTGCCCGTTACTTGTATAATCTGATCATTCCATTTGAGATCATTTCGAATAGTCACACCCAGGTACGTGACGGATATTACCGCTTCCAAAGACTGGGCATTCACTTTGTACTCGTTCATTAATGGGGATTTTTGTATTGTTATGCACAGTAGGTTACACTACATAACTGTCAGTCATTACACCACGCATTTATTTTCTGCAAATTCTCGTTGATTTGTTCACAACTTTCATGTGATAGTACTTTCGTGTAGACTACAGCATCATCGGCAAACAGTCTAATGCCGCTGTCAATACCATCAACCAGATCGTTTATGTAAATCGTGAAAAGCAGCGGACCTATTACTCTGTCCTGGGGCACACCTGAAGTTAAGCTTGTTTCTGTTGAAGTCACCCCATTCAGGTCGACGTACAGCTCTCTGTTAGAAAACTTTTATCCAACCACATATGTTATCGGATAGATAGTAAGCGCACACTTTTTGGAGCAAGCGACAGTGCGGAACTCAGTCCAACGCCTTTCGAAAGTCGAGAAATATGGCATCACCCTGGGAGCCAGTTGTATACCATGCACAAAGAGGGCCAGCTGTGTCTCGCATGACCGCTGTTTCCTAAAACTGTGTTAGTTTCTGCAGATGAGCTTCTCAGAGTCTAGAAACGTCTTTATGTGTGAACACAAAATAGGTTCCATGATTCTACAACAAATCGATGTCAGTGACATTGGCCGGTAATTATGTGCATCCGATTTTCTACCCGTTTTATAGACTGCTATGACCTGGGCCTTCTTCCAGTCCATTGGAACTTTCCACTGTTCCAATGATCTCTGATAGATGAGGGATAGGAATGGTGCTGCATTTGTAGCATAGTCAACGTATAATCTTACAAGGATACCATCTGGGCCAGATGTCTTCCTGGCGTCTAACAAGGGAACCTATCCATCGCACCCCCCTCAGATTTAGTTATAAGTTGGCACAGTGGGTAGGCCTTGAAAAACTGAACGCAGATCAGTCGAGAAAACAGGAAGAAGTTGTGTGGAACCATGAAAAATATAAGCAAAATATATAAACTGAGTAGTCCCTGCACAAGATAGGCAACATCAATGATAGTATGACCTCAGGAGTGCCATGGTCCCGTGGTTAGCGTGAGCAGATGCGGAACCTGAGGTCCTTGGTTCAAGTCTTCCATCGAGTGAAAAGTTTACTTTCTTTATTTTCGCATAGTTATGATCCGTCCGTTCGTTCATTGACGTCTCTGTTCACTGTAATAAGTTTAGTGTCTGTGTTTTGCGACCGCACCGAAAAACCGTACGATTAGTAGACGAAAGGCCGTGCCTCTCCAATGGGAACCGAAAGCATTTGATCGCAAGGTCATAGGTCAACCGATTCCTCCACAGGAAAACACGTTAGCAGGAATACTCTCTCTTCCATGCGCTGTAGTCGACTGACGTCGTGTGTTTCGATGTTTGTTTAGGTGTAGCGTCCCCATACTACGACGCAGTTACCTCGCATCGGACGGACGAACGGACAGATAATAATTGTCTGAAAGTAAAATATTAAACTATTTTCTCGAGGGAAGACTTGAACCAAGGACCTCTCGTTCCGCAGCTGCTCACGCTAACCACGGGACCACGGCGCTCTTGTGCTCACATTGTCCTTGTTGTTGCATATGTTGCACATGGACTACTCAGTTTGTATATTCTGCTTATTTTTTTCGTAGTTCCACACTACTTCTTTCTGTTTTATCGACTGATGTGTGTTCAGTTTTTCAAGGCCTATCCACTGTGCCGACTTATAATTAAATCTGAGGGGGGTGCGATGGGGAGGTTGTCTTTGAAGAATCTTAACTGTTTTACAATCCCAGATACACTAAACACTATGTGAGCCATCCCTGGGTTTTTTCGATAGTTGAAAGGAGGAATGGTGCTGTAGTCCTCTACCCTAAACGAGTTTTTCAAAGATAGGTTTAGAATTTCACCCTTCTGTTTATCATCATCCGTTACATTACCCTTACTGTCAGCAAGAAAAGGTATTGAATTATTTGTAGCGTTCACAGATTTACGTACGACCAAAATTTTTTGGGGTTATTTCTAGAATCTGCAGATAAAATATTGCTTTCAAATTCATTCGTTGACCTTTTAACAGCTGCTTTCATTTAGTATAATTTCTGTTTGTCAGCGGAGAAATATATCTGTTATAGAATCTTAAAACATATTCTGTGATCAAACATCATCAGGTATCTCGAACAGAATGACCTACTCCAGAGTTGATCCTCCAAGTATTTGCATTCTACCAGCAATTATCTAGGCGTGAATACTTAGGTCACATTCAGGTGATAAATTATTGAAGCTATAATTACCTTCTAGACGAACGCCAATCATGTTCCCTAAAAATCGCAGGATGAAGATTGCTTTTATAACATTGATGGGTGAACGAAAAGTAAATGTAAGCAAACAAGAGGCGACAACGGCATGTTTTTGAAATTCAACAAGACTTCCGACGCTATAGACCTTCCTATTTTAATTGTGAAACTAGTAATCCAAATTTATCCAACAGATGTTGTACAGTAATTCCAGTCATACTTCACATCCTGCCAACTGTGTCTCATGATAGGAGACAAAAGCTCACAATGGTGACATGTAGTTGCAATACTGCACTGGACTTGCTGATTTATTTGAAAGACTACGGGCAACTGTAAGTTTACACCCTGACAGCAATCAACTCAACCTCTAAGCCTTCCACTTTTCTACCTGGTAATGCGTTTGCCAAATTGATTCCGCCCTATAATAGTGGTTTTTGTTGCTAGCCTAGGTTATCACTTTTATCACAATATTAAATAAACTTGAAATCTGAATAAAGTTAATGAAATGGTGGCCCTGTCATAACTGCATTCAGTTATTGAGGGATGATAAATATATCAGCATGGGTTTAATTTTTTTTTAAATGGCAGGAATTTATTAATCACAAAATATGACAAACAAGCTGAGCGAAATGACAAGTATATCAAGAATTTTTGGCAACGCAAATAGAAGCAACAAATAATTAGAACTCCACTGGGTGGCGTTTGGTTAGCAAAGACTAAGGTTTATGTGTTTAATCTATTTACCATGCCTCAGAATGTGGTTAACGCAGTTGAAATTATCTAGCGCTTTAATAGACTTCGATGGGTTTATTCTACATAGGTTGTATTCTAGGTTGTTTCATCCGAAAAGAAGTGGCGAAAGTGTGATTCTGTTTGCCATAACAGCCCGAGCAGCAATACTACACCCCTTTCTCGATCCATAGCACCATCGCAGGTGACTATTTGACGCAAGTGTCTTTAAAGTAGCGCCTGTAATTCGTTATCACAGGCACGAAATATGCAAAGTGGCGGGCAGGTGATCTATTAGACGGATCACGATTAGTCTCTAATGAAGGCCTGAAATCTCAGAAGATTCTAGTGTGTGACACTCCCATTTGCCCGTCATACCATGGACCAATTTCACTCACCTATACGGCACTGCACACAAGGAGATCAAATGTCAAAGCAGCAGACCTTATTCAAAAAAGTTTGCCCTCGGCGCAGCAAGTTGTTTGATATGAAAGACTCCACCACAGGCTCTCCAGTCAAGACCAGTGTCTTTGTGCATTCAACTTCAACATGAGTGTCCCAATTGCAGTCCAATAATAACAACAGCAAGAGCAGAATCTCCTCTACACATTGGAGTCTGAATCAAAAACCACATTTCCTCCCAATCGCCTTCCATCAAAATTCGGTAAACTGCAAAAGTGCACCAATGCAATTGCCGTCACATAGGTTTAGTGCCAATCACAAGACTCCACGAGCGTCACTGCTCCCCTCTAGCTCGACTGCTCCTCCTCCCAGCCTATCCTAATCAAAGTTAATAATATTCTTTTCCCTGTTGGAGAAGCGGTCCATCCCTGGCTCGTAAATTTCTGTACTAGGAGAAGACGTTACGCTTCCAAACTGTTTTCCTATTGCCCCTTTAGGCAACGTGTTTGGAGAGTTTTCGTTTAGGCTTTGTAACTGGACATCCTCCGCTAGCATTTTCATTCCTCAACAGTAGTTGCCGATATGAGTATTATTTATCGGAATTTGGACAGATCAATATTATCTCAGTTGCTTTTCCAAAAACTTTCATATAATCTTAAAAACAGTTTGTTATGTTTCAAGCTAAAATTTATGAAAAGGTATTACTTTGTAAAATATTTTAGTTTCGGTGTAATAGTCGATAAGCACTAGTTCTGAATGTACAGTTAAAATTATTTTTTTTAGAAACGTTTGAAATTACGGATTATTGGCACATTTACAATTTCTATTATTAATTATGCGATCCAGTACTGCTTACTATATTTATTTCTGGATTCATTTATGACATAATAATCGAAATTAATGATGTAATGTAAGCTAGTAGAAATTCAATAGTTAAGAAAAATTGAAAACCCTTTGGAATATTGTTATTTCCGCAGAGTGAGAGTCGTAAGATTGCCTCTGATTTTACAGGATGAATTTTTGTATATTTGTGCAAACTATGTAATTTCGGCTTTCTTAATGTGATAAGTCCTAATACTGTATATTAACATGGTCGAAGTAGAGAGGATATAAAATGTAGATTAGCAACGGCAAGAAAAGTGTTTCTGAAAAAGAGAAATTTGTTAACATCTAGTATAGTATATAGACACTGACATTCTTACTTTGTCACAACGGACACAGAACATTGATTTGACACATAAAAGCACCTAAAACGAAACAAATTTTATATTTATTAACCCTCAGCGCAGAGAACCTTCCCCCCCCCCCCCCCCCCAATCCTAAACGATGCAAAAATAACTTTATCTTCCTTTCCAAAGAACATGGGCGTAAATCTGGACTGTCACCTAGATACGAGTGGACACATGGTTGCAACCTGTAAGAAGATATCAGCATTTCTCTATGCACTACAGAAGTGTATACATGCATTTTCGCTGTTTCATTGTAGTGATGCTATTTTCCAAAGACTTTCATATGAGACCTTAAGCATGATGAAACTGGTGATGAATACTTATTATCGATACATTCGAGACGTTCATTTTTCCGACCATGTTAGACCCACCTGTGAACAGATGTCATGACTCGTGCAAACAAGTGTAGAGACTATCATACCTCCGTTTGATCTACTATATGCTGAAAGATTGCACTCTCTCCTATTTATATTCAATTCTAATACTAGTTTCTAAACTGCACAGCTTTTAACGCAGTCAAATCCTCTATATTCCACAATATACCACACACATTATATCAAAATGATTTCCCATACGAAATACTACTTTGGAACGATCCTCCTTGCAATTGGAGATAAATTAGAATCCTTTGAATAGACAGTTATTCGAGAAAGTTGTAGCTATTTTGACAGATTCCTTTTGGGAATATAGACCTTTACGAAAAGACAAAGAAAGGATTCACACAGCCTATAGAACCCCACCCTTCACCAACTATTGTGTACAGTATTCATAACAACGCATCTTCATTTTTATATAGCATGTCACTTGGCAGATATCATGCTATTTGGTCTCTACTCTTTTCTGTTGACATTGTGACAGTGGCCACGGGCTGAACGGAATCTGTTAGGACATTGTGAAATTCTTTTGTGATTGTGTCACATTAGAAACAGGATAAACAATATAATGGTTCAATCACTTACTACCTTAAGCAGTATGTAAGTATTTACAAATACACCCTTTCTTTTCAATTTTTCCCATTCTTGAACGTTTCTTTAAGTTCCGTTGCTGTTTCTTTGATGAACAGATTAAACAGCAGGGAATAACGACTGCATCCCTGTCTCACACACTTTTTAATATGAGTACTTTATCCTTAGCCCTCCATTTTTATCGCTATATTTCAATTTTGTACATATAGTCCATTATCCGTTTCTCCCTACAGTTTTTCTTATTATTCTGAGAATTTCCAGTATCTTAACCCTGTTTACACTCTTGAACACTTTTTCTAGGTCGATTAATCCTGTTAATTTATATTAAATTTTATTGAGTCTTGGATCCATACCAAGTGCAATGTCAGAGCTGCCTCTCTGGTAGTTTTCGTATTTATCGGCACTTGTTATTGTAGAGTTTATGTGGCTGATAGTTTTTGGTCAATCTGATGGTATGCCTCCAGTCTCATAGAGTTTACATTTCAACTTACATAGTCGGTTGTCTACCACCTCCCCACTGATTTCAGATGCCTTATACTAGACGGTTATAATTGAACTGTTAGCTTTCCAAGTGCTGCAGTTGGGGCTTTATGCATCGCAGGACGCTGCAGCATCGTAGATACACTATGTGATCAAAAGTATCCGGACCCAGCCAAAAACATACGTTTTCCATATTAGGTTTACTGTGCTACCACCTACTGCCAGGTACTCCATATCAGCGACCTCAGTGGTCATTAGACATCGAGAGAGAGCAAAATGGGGTGCTGCGCGGAATGCACGGACATCGAACTTGGTCAGGTGATTGGGTGTCACTTGTGTCATACGCCTGTACGCGAGATTTCCACACTCCTAAACATCCCTAGGTCCACTGTTTCCGATGTGATAGTGAACTGGAAACTTGCGTACAGGCCGACCTTGTCTGTTGCCTGACAAAGTCAGCCGACAGCTGAAGAGGGTCGTAGTGTGTAATATTCAGGCATCTATCCAGACCATCACAGAGGAATTGCCAACTGCATCAGGATCCACTGCAAATACTATGACAGGGGGGAGGTGAGAAAACTTGGATTTCATGGTCGTGGGGCTGCTCATAAGCCGCACATCGCGCCGGTAAATGCCAAACGACGCTTCGCTTGGTGTAAGGAGCATAAACATTGGACGACTGAACAGGGGGTTGACGAATCACGGTACACAATGTGGCAATCCGATGGCAGGGTGTGGGTATGGCGAATGCCTGGTGAACCTCATCGGCCAGTGTGTGTTGTGCCAACAGTAAAATTCGGAGGCGCTGGTGTTATGGTGTGGTAGTATTTATCATGGAGGGGACTTTCATCCCAGTTTTGCGTGGCAGTGTCACAACATAGGTCTACATTGATGTTTTAAGCGCGTTCTTACTTCCCACTGTTGAAGAGCAATTTGGGGATGGCGATACAATCTTTCAACACGATAGAGCACCTGTTCTTAATGCACAGCCTGTGGCGGAGTGGTTACACGACAATATCATCCCTGTAATACACTGGCCAGCACAGAGTTCTGACCTGAAGCCTATAGAACACGTTTGGGATGATTTGGAATGCCGATTTCGTGCCAGGTCCCACCGACCAATATCGATACCTCTCCTAAGTGCAGCACTCCGTGGAGAGTGGGCTGCCATTCCCCAAGAAACCTTCGGACACCTGACTGAACGTATGCCTGCAAGAATGGAAGATGTCATCAAGGCTAAGTTTGAGCCAAAACCATACTGAATTCCTGCATTACCGATAGAGGGCGCCATGGACGTGTACGTCATTTTCAGCCAGGTGTCCGGATTCTTTTGAACACATTGTTTATGTTCATTAATCGGCAGGCTCACTGAGTAAGCTGAAAAATAGTTACCCATTCTGCCGTTAGATGAAAATATGGCATTGGGGAGGAGTGATCAAAGCCATGCTGGTAGTGATTCTTGAACGTTTATTAGGAAACAGCCACAAGTCACTGCATCTATTTATTATGGTCTCCCGACTCAGCAGTATCCACGACGCGGCATCACCGTCATTTCCCCGCAACATAACCGGTGTAATCATAACCATACTTCACCGTATGTTCCCCTTGAAATCAGGAAGTGTCTGGATACATCCCTGATAGACAAAAACTTTCTGATGTCCCCACTACCAAGGGTAACATGGTTGTAGGCAGGGGGATCCGGAAGGCCGCACAATTTCAAATAGTTTAGAGATGATGCGATAAATACCGAACGCTTCTCGTAGCAAACCTTACACCCGGTAAGGTGCATGTGGCGTCGCCACACCTTGCATAAAAACTGTCATGTAGGCACAGCTGAATTGTAGCAAAGCTGGAATCATATGTCTTAAAAGGAGGTCCTTATAACGTGCAGATGTCACTGTAGACTTCACAGGCCCGAGAGTTCTCATATCCTCGAAGAAAAAGAGACTGAGCATGAAAGAAATTGTGAAATCACTCCATACAGTCACATATGCTTTGTCCACTGGAAGTTCGTGCACAACATACGGTGGAGTCGAACTCCATATGCGATAATTCAGCGCATTCAAGGCACAGTGCAGAGTAAAACATGTCTCGTCCGTCCAAAGAATATTCCTGGCCAAATGTCATCCGTTTCCATACGTACCATAAAACGAAGGGCAAAGTCACGGCGCTGCAGTCTATCTTGTGGCCTTATTTGTAGCACATTCTGAATCTTGTGTGGATGCCAGTGTAAAATGCATCACAAAATCTTTTGAACTGTTGACCAGGGGAGAGACTATTCCCGTGACACAGCTCGAACACTAAGTGCAGAATTCGACGAATGTGTTGCATGGTCGGCCATAGCTACACCAACTTCATCCGAAACCGCCATCGGAATAGGCCTAATCCATCTCCCTGCTGAAACACTTAATTCACTGTTTCGTCAAATTTATCGATCACATTCTATAGCCCATTTATTGACATGGAACCTCTTCGCAACTGTTTCTGTCGTCAATATTCCGGTAATACAACTCTGCTGTTGCTGCCATTCTGATAAAACAATTTTATCAGCATTGCATAGTGTTTTTCTCAGTAGCGATCGCGTTTCTTAGAGATTACTTTAACCTTCTTACACTCTTCACTTGTGGCATAAAATGAATGGCAAAATCACGACACTGCAGCCTATCTTGAGGCTATTTTCGGAGTGGTCTGTCAGCCCGCAAATTTATGAATATACTTAATACGTTTCAGCGTCCTGTCAGGTATAGATCCCGCGTGCAGCACTCGGAAAACCTACAGTTTAGTTATAACCACCTGAGTGTGCCTGTACGAATCGAAGTAGAGGCTCAAATTGAACTGTCTACAAAACTAAGGTACAGATCCCGCACCTTTTCTATAAAGACATCACCAGCATACATTTGAGGGCTTATTTCCAACTTAAATTACATATTAAATAAAACAGCCACTAATTTTCATTAGTTATTAAAACTGAAAGGTTTCAGTGAATCCACCTTTCATATAAGCTTGTTGTTCTTATCATTTTCCGCAGGGTGTATTTTCTCCACCTGTGTTTTCTCTTACGTTTTCCATGCCAGGAAGGAGGTTCACGCTGTGAAACGCTAATTAGTGTGTTTTACTTTCATTTTCATTACATTTGATTTTCCGCAGACCAACCACACTTTTCTGAATGAATGTGGTTGCAATTGGAGATGGATGCAACTTGATGAATTCACGTGGACTTTCTTGCTTCAGTTTCGCAGTAGAGGACTGAGAACGGCAGATGAGTTTAATTTTCAAAGCTGTCCAGATGCGCCGCTCAGGCGGGAAGTTATTTGTGCGTGTTACATTCACAGGTTCCTTCAGACCGCGCACGTCGGACTTGTTAGTTCAAATTTGAGACGTTGAGCTGACGGAAATTTTTGTGACAATGGAACAAGTGTCTGCTGTCTTCTGATTGGAGAAGACGTCTGGCGCCACTGAAAGAAATCATATTGTTTATTGGTCAACTCTTCCCCTCGTACATTTTCCGAGACTAGTCAGACTTCACTTTGTACAGAGTTAATTCATGATAGCAGAGTCGCAGAAATGTACGATGTGCCGCTCATGTGTGAATTTAGACGGCGAGTTTCGATGGCAGTCATATGAGGGTTTTCAAGTTATAACTGAGAAGTCATTTGTTAATAGCGTCATGACGGTCTCGCGAGTGATAATTTTGTTCTCTTGTAACTAGATTCAGATGAGGCAGTACTTGTTGTTTATCTAGTCTCAATTCATTTAATGTATCATGATTCCGAATGAGTATTGTGTTTCTTTCTCTTGTGGGGCACAAGCCGGTTTCGATAACTGAACCTGTACTAGTAAATGGTGGATATTATCTTCAGTTATTCTGTGAATGATGAAGTCTGCATTTTAGTGTATGTCCGTGCATGCTACGTCCGTGACCCAGCCTAATCTTGGCTGAATAAGAATGATTAATACACCTTACCCTTAAGGAAAAATAATGTTAGAAATCTATACATGTTCCATTTTCAATGAACATCAGGGGCACGATTCACTTTGTGAATAAATGTCCTCTTTAGGTCCTTTAAAAATCAATGTACTTAGTTAAACTTCCTCCCAATTCGCATACCAGCACGCCTGCCTACTCCTGTGATCACTAACCTCATGTGTCCTTAAGAGAAAGTTATAAGGAAGCATTTAGTAAAGTTCAATGCCAAATGGATGCATCTGATGTCCGCTAGTTAGATTTCTGTTGCGCGTCTTCTTTGGGATAGAACGTGGGACTAAATCAATTTAATATTTCTGGAATATTAGACGACGTGTCATTTAGGAGAAGGTAGCGAGTATTGAGCACTGTTGTAAGGTTTATAGCTTATTTTTGTGTTCGAGGAGAGAGTAGAGTATTCACTTTCTGTTCGATGACTCACACTTTATACTTTCAGACCGGATATTTTATTCTGACGGAAGTGTTTGATATTTGATACACTACGCCACAGCCGGCCGCGGTGTCCGAGCGGTTGCAGGCGCTTCAGTCCGAAACCGCACGACTGCCACGGTCGCAGGTTCGAATCCTGCCTCGGGCATGGATGCGTGTGATGTCCTTAGGTTAGTCAGGTTTAAGTGGTTCTAAGTTCTAGGGGACTGATGACCTCAGATGTTAAGTCGCATAGTGCTCAGACCCATTTGAACCAATTACGCCACAAAGATTCTGAGTACAAGCAATGTGATCTATGGTTGCGAGTAGTATTATCGTTGTCCGTGTAGTATACGCGAGTATTAAGTGAGACAGACAGGTGTTGGTCACGCTGCTGAGCAGTATGGGAATAACAAGCGGAACAAAGAGATGCAAACACAGAGAACGTTGCTTTTTGGAAGTATGGTTTTGTAAAGATAGATTCCAGAAGTGGAAAAATATTCAGGGAATATTGTTGCTGCATTGTATGCTCGCTCGTAATTTGTGCTGTGTTTGTGAAAGACAAGGTTTCAGCTTTCCTTTTCTTTAATGATTCAGATCAGTTGGCTTGATTGTCGTGAAGAGATTAAAGAAAGGTATTTGCTCATGTGGCTCAAACTCGGGGTTATAGATTCACCACTCCTTTACCATTTCATTAACGTGTTACATGGCAGACTTATATTTTTTATATAAGAAGGGAATTTTATAAAGACTATTTTAAAACACTGACGAAACGAAGTTGCAGCACTAAGATGGATTTGAACGACATAAACGAAAGTGAAATGTGGTTTCGCAGGACGGAGCGGATCAGGTTATGGTTGTGGAAAGTGGCCAAAATCAGATCTACATCTACATTCTCCATTTATACTCCGCAAGCCACCCAAAGGTGTGTGGCGGAGGGCACTTTACGTGCCACTGTCATTCCCTCCCTTTCCTGTTCCAGTCGCGTATGGTTCGCGGGAAGAACGACTGTCTGAATGCCTCCGTGCGCGCTCTAATCTCTCTAATTTTACATTCGTGATCTCCTCGGGAGATGTAAGTAGGGGGAAGCAATATATTCGATGCCTCATCCAGAAACCCAACCTCTCGAAACCTGGCGAGCAAACTACACTGCGATACAGAACGCCTCTCTTGCAGAGTCTGCCACTTGAGTTTGTTAAACATCTCCGTAACGCTATCACTGTTACCAAATAACCATGTGACGAAACGCGCCGCTCTTCTTTGGATCTTCTCTATCTCCTCCGTCAACCCGATCTGGTACGGATCCCACACTGATGAGCAATACTCAAGTATAGGTCGAACGAGTGTTTTGTAAGCCACCTCCTTTGTTGATGGACTACTTTTTCTAAGGACTCTCCCAATGAATCTCAACCTGGTACTCGCCTTACCAACAACTAATTTCATACGATCATTCCACTTCAAATCTTTTCGCACGCATACTCCTAGATATTTTACAGAAGTAACTGCTACCAGTGATTGTTCCGCTATCATATAATCATACAATAAAGGATCCTTCCTTCTATGTATTCGCAATACATTACATTTGTCTATGTTAAGGGTCAGTTGCCACTCCCTGCACCAAGTGCCTATCCGCTGCAGATCTTCCTGCATTTCGCTACAATTTTCTAATGCTGCAACTTCTCTGTATATTACAGCATCATCCGCGAAAAGCCGCATGGAACTTCCGACACTATCTACTAGGTCATTTATATATATTGTGAAAAGCAATGGTCCCATAACACTCCCCTGTGGCACGCCAGAGGTTACTTTAACGTCTGTAGACGTCTCTTCATTGATAACAACATGCTGTGTCCTGTTTGCTAAAAACTCTTCAATCCAGCCACACAGCTGGTCTTATATTCCGTAGGCTATTACTTTGTTTATCAGGCGACAGTACGGAACTGTATCGAAAGCCTTCCGGAAGTCAAGAAAAATAGCATCTACCTGGGAGCCTGTATCTAATATTTTCTGGGTCTCATGAACAAATAAAGCGAGTTGGGTCTCACACGATCGCTGTTTCCGGAATCCATGTTGATTCCTACATAGTAGATTCTGGGTTTCCAAAGACGACATGATACTCGAGCAAAAACCGTGTTCTAAAATTCTACAACAGATCGACGTCAGAGATATAGGTCTATAGTTTTGCGCATCTGCTCGGCGACCCTTCTTGAAGACTGCGACTACCTGTGCTCTTTTCCAATCATTTGGAACCTTCCGTTCCTCTAGAGACTTGCGGTACACGGCTGTTAGAAGGGGGGCAAGTTCTTTCGCGTACTCTGTGTAGAATCGAATTGGTATCCCGTCAGGTCCAGTGGACTTTCCTCTGTTGAGTGATTCCAGCTGCTTTTCTATTCCTTGGACACTTATTTCGATGTCAGCCATTTTTTCGTTTGTGCGAGGATTTAGAGAAGGAATTGCAGTGCGGTCTTCCTCTGTGAAACAGCTTTGGAAAAAGATGTTTAGTATTTCAGTTTTACGCGTGTCATCCTCTGTTTCAATGCCTTCATCATCCCGGAGTGTCTGGGTATGCTGTTTCGAGCCACTTACTGATTTAACGTAAGACCAGAACTAGGATTTTCTGTCAAGACGGTACATAGAATTTTACTTGCGAATTCACTGAACGCTTCAGGCATAGCCCTCCTTACGCTAACTTTGACATCGTTTAGCTTCTGTTTGTCTGAGAGGTTTTGGCTGCGTTTAAACTTGTAGTGAAGCTCTCTTTGCTTTCGCAGTAGTTTCCTAACTTTGTTGTTGTACCACGGTGGGTTTTTCCCGTCCGTCACAGTTTTACTCGGCACGTACCTGTCTAAAACGCATTTTACGATTGCCTTGAACTTTTTCCATAAACACTCAACATTGTCAGTATCGGAACAGAAATTTTCGTTTTGACCTGTTAGATAGTATGAAATCTGCCTTCTATTACTCTTGCTAAACAGATAAACCTTCCTCCCTTTTTTTATATTCCTATTAACTTCCATATTCAGGGATGCTGTTACGGCCTTATGATCACTGATTCCCTGTTCTGCACATATAGACTCGAAAAGTTGGGGTCTGCTTGTTATCAGTAGGTCCAAGATATTATCTCCACGAGTCGGTTTTTTGTTTAATTGCTCGAGGTAATTTTCGGATAGTGCACTTATTATAATGTCACTCGATGCTCTGTCCCTACCACCCGTCCTAAACATCTGAGTGTCCCAGTCTATATCTGGTAAATTGAAATCTCCACCTAAGACTATAACATGCTGAGAAAATTTATGTGAAATGTATTCCACATTTTCCCTCAGTTGTTCTGCTACTAATGCTGCTGAGTCGGGAGGTCGGTAAAAGGAGCCAATTATTAACCTAGCTCGGTTGTTGAGTGTAACCTCCTCCCATAATAATTCACAGGAACTATCCACTTCTACTTCACTACAGGATAAACTACTACTAACAGCGACGAACACTCCACCACCGGTTGCATGCAATCTATCCTTTCTAAACATCGTCTGTACCTTTGTAAAAATTTCGGCAGAATTTATCTCTGGCTTCAGCCAGCTTTCTGTACCTATAACGATTTCAGCTTCGGTGCTTTCTATCAGCGCTTGAAATTCCAGTATTTTACCAACGCAGCTTCGACAGTTTACAATTACATTACCGACTGCTGCTTGGTCCCCGCATGTCCTGACTTTGCCCCGCACCCGTTGAGGCTGTTGCCCTTTCTGTACTTGCCCAAGGCCATCTAACCTAAAAAACCGCCCAGCCCAAGCCACACAACCCCTGCTACCCGTGTAGCCGCTTGTTGCGTGTAGTGGACTCCTGACCTGTCCAGCGGAACCCGAAACCCCACCACCCTATGGCGCAAGTCGAGGAATCTGCAGCCCACACGGTCGCAGAACCGTCTCAGCCTCTGATTCAGACCCTCCACTCGGCTCTGTACCAAATGTCTGCAGTCAGTCCTGTCGAAGATGCTGCAGATTGTGAGCTCTGCTTTCATCCCGCTAGCGAGACTGGCAGTCTTCACCAAATCAGATAACCGCCGAAAACCAGAGAGGATTTCCTCCGGCCGGCCGAAGTGGCCGTGCGGTTTAAGGCGCTGTAGTCTGGAACGCAAGACCGCTACGGTCGCAGGTTCGAATCCTGCCTCGGGCATGGATGTTTGTGATGTCCTTAGGTTAGTTAGGTTTAACTAGTTCTAAGTTCTAGGGGACTAATGGCCTCAGCAGTTGAGTCCCATAGTGCTCAGAGCCATTTGAACCATTTGATTTCCTCCGATCCATAGCGACACACATCATTGGTGCCGACATGAGCGACCACCTGCAGATGGGTGCACCCTGTACCCTTCATGGCATCCGGAAGGACCCTTTCCACATCTGGAATGACTCCCCCCGGTATGCACACGGAGTGCACATTGGTTTTCTTCCCCTCTCTTGCTGCCATATCCCTAAGGGGCCCCATTATGCGCCTGACGTTGGAGCTCCCAACTACCAGTAAGCCCACCCTCTGCGACCGCCCGGATCTTGCAGACTGAGGGGCAACCTCTGGAACAGGACAAGCAGCCATGTCAGGCCGAAGATCAGTATCAGCCTGAGACAGAGCCTGAAACTGATTCGTCAGACAAACTGGAGAGGCCTTCCATTCAGCCCTCCGGAATGTCTTTCGCCCTCTGCCACACCTCGAGACGTCCTCCCACTCTACCACAGGTGAGGGATCAGCCTCAATGCGAGCAGTATCCCGGGCAACCACAGCCGTAGTTCGATCGGGGGATGCGTCGGACGGGCCGGACGTCCCCGACAAACCCCCATCCGGACCCCCACAGTGATGCCCATTGGCAACAGCCTCAATCTGTGTGACCGAAGCCAACACTGCCTGAAGCTGGGAGCGAAGGGATGCCAACTCAGCCTGCATCAGAACACAGCAGTTGCAGTCCCTATCCATGCTAAAAAATGTTGTGCAAAGAACGTCTGAACTAATCTACAGAGGGCGCAAACAAATCGAAACAAAATTTAAACGGTTATTAAAATACAAGATTGCCTAGTAAATGCAGTAATGCTCCTACTTGCGCACTGTTGACACACTGCTCGGCGGCGGAAGGAGACTACGCGATTTTACACTATTCAGGTACTAAAACGCGATGCTACAACTATCAAATACTATAATACGCTCGAAATTTATGAATTAAACAATGCAAGTACCAAAAACACGCAAAGAAATTAAGAATTAAACTATGTAACAAATTCGTGAGCTAGGAGTATACGACTTGCTGCTGCAGCTGCTTATCCAACGGCGGCAGGGAGCACACTGACTGTGACCAACCGACACTGGCCGTTCAAAACAACAACAGAAGACAGACGACTATGCGAATTTACACTATTCAGGTACTAAAACGCGATGCTATAAGTCTCAAATACTATAATACGCCCGAAATTTATGAATTAAACAATGCAAGTACCAAAAACACGCAAAGAAATTAAGAATTAAACTATGTAACAAATGCGTGAGCTAGGAGTATACGACTTGCTGCTGCAGCTGCTTATCCAACGGCGGCAGGGAGCACACAGATACTGTCAGTTGTACAAATCACACAAACTTTACTTTTCTAAAAACACTTAATCACACATGCCCTTAAAAGGATTCAAAACAATACAAGTTATTACAATTGCTTTAAGGAATACACACGGCTGAAGGCCATACTTAAAAAAGAAAATATTACGTATATACTCGGATGAAGGCCACACACTGTACGGTGGGCAAGGTGGGCAAGTAGGTTCCTGCAAAAGCAGGAAGTTTTGCTGTTGCATGACAATGCACGGTCACATGTCAGTCAAAAAACCATGGAAGCGATCACAAAAGTAGGATGGACTACACTGAGACACCCGCCTTACAGTCCTGACCTGGCTCCATGTGACTATTGTCTCTTTAGGAAACTGAAAGACTCTTTGTTGAACAAGGTTTGAAGATGATGACTCCGTTGTGCACGCTGCCAAACAGTGGCTCCAGCAGGTTGCTCCAGAATTTTACCGTGCGGGTATATAGACGCTGGTTCCAAGTTGGCGTAAGGCAGTTGAGAGGCATGGAAAATATGTGGAGAAATGGAAATATTGTTCCTAAAGGATGTATCTACATACTGTAAAACTTTCAAACATGTAGAATAAAAGATGTATTAAAAAATAGTCTGCATTTCTTTTGGAGTGACCCTCGTATATGGGATGCGTTTCACTATCGTCTGGATGTTTGTCATGAGTCCAGTGGAGGACATGTTGACCATTTGTGACAGGTATACGAAAACTTTCATCAGAAACATAAATGTAAAAGGTACACGAGGATTGGTCGTTCATGTATGTACAAGATAAGCAACCGTAAAATCGATGTTTCTTTGAAAATGAAAAAGATGCTTTGTAGTCCTATTAGTAAATTGGAGTCCAATTAAAACTGCCAGATAGTTGACGTTCCTCGCTTCCTGCTGCAGTGTTGTCACAAGCGCTTTCGGCTACCGCTCGGTTGTAGGCGACAGGCATACACGGCGTGTCACTTCACAAATGCTGTTAATATTTAATGCGGGGCAATGCTGGAAGCGGCCTCCGCGAGGTATGACGGGAATGGAAGATGTTCTGCCGACTGTTGAATTGAAGTGACCAGAGACTGAACAGCGGATGACAAAGCGTTTTGTAGCCCTAACCTAAAATCAACCTCGTGATGTGCAGTGTACTAGTATTCGAGAAAACAGTGGCAGAACTAAAATCAAAATCGTTTCCTTCAGAGCGACAAATGCGAACCTTTACGAGCAAGGGGAAGATGATTTCAATTTCAGCACTAAAAGCAAACTGCACTTTCTCGCTGTCGTTGGTTGCCTAAAACTATCCTGGCAATGGCTAAACGAATTGCCGTGTTACCAGGCGACGAGAAGTCCTTGTTGAGACCTGGTTGCACATAATAGGCAACACAATCAGATTCCAAAAGGAAAAAGAATGATAGGAAGAGAAACAATAGCAAATACAAAATTCACAGTATTAGAATAAAAAAGTTACATTTAAATCAATTAATTGAAGAAAAATAACACACACACACACACACACACACACACACACACACAGGCAAGCATACTCGCACACAAAGTACACGCTCACACCCAAAACCATGCTACCGAAATATACACGCTTCATACACAGAAATAACCAAACGCTTTTGTTTATATTTAGAGACTAAAGGCATCGTGACATTTGACGCGTTCCTAATCCATGATTTTTTCACATGTGAAGTTTATACGCTAACCACTGCGCCACAGCACCATATTATGGATGGTTGTTACATTTACCACTCCGTTGACCCAGCCGCTACGATTAATTGCAGCCTTCAAAAAGTCTGCTTCGTGCATGTCGTCCGAAGTTTATTTAAAGTGGGCAGATCTTTTTTGTGATGATAATAACTACGTGTGCGACGGTGAATCGCAACTTGTGCGGGATGATGCAGTAGTGTTCGGTTAGTGCTCTGTATGAAACTTGTGTATCTCCTTAGCACGGTTTTGGGCGTGTGCGCGTACGTTGTGTGCATGCGTGCGTATGTGTGTGTGTGTGTGTGTTCGTTTGTTTGCTGTTTTTGGTGCAGTTATCAGGTGTAATGATACATGAAATAAAAGGGCCAGACCCAAGATTCGGGACCAAACACATCAAGAAAGAAAGCCAGAGAAGGAATTGCATGCAAACTGAGTAATTGTTGTGGGAGTTTGGCAACGGCGAACTGTTCGGACGTCACGTTGAGCACTGTGATTAGAGGAAACTAGCTCCAACCAACGAACTGTCAACTATCAACTAGTATTCATCGGACTGTAGCTTAGCCTCCGCTGCTTCGCCCGCGTAGAGTGTATGATCTACTCAGATTTTCTTTCTGTTTCTCTTTAATTGAATTTTTATGCCATTCTGAAATTGCGACATCATCTAAACCCCTAGTGCTAATTAAGGCCATAGAAGTACGTTCTTTTCCGAATACAGTTCTGACGAAAAGGCATTTCTGGTGCTACATTCGGAAGTCCGTTAATCCAACTTTTTGAGATCTTGTGGTGATATTTCGGTAAAAACTTTCATCCCCTAAAACACATTTTTTAGAGGTCCAAAACTAATTTTCATCGATTTAGCTTTACATATGTTTTAATACACGAAATGTATTCATTCCATATTTCTCCTCATTAGGGGTTGAATTTTCCAGACCACTGAAACCTGTATTTTTTTTTTAATTCTGACTGAGAAGTCAAACGCCAGTTGTTATACATGTAGCTTTAAACAAATTTTAGTAGTACTTTAATAATTTATTTTTAAAATCAATTTTCACCCACTGTTTTACCCCTTAGTGACTGAACTTCAAAAACTACTGGAGAATTTTTTGTTTCTGACAGAGAAACCACACACCCACACACCAGTTTCTGTAGCTCTATCTTCAAAATCGGCTTAATAGTGAAATATTTGCAAAAGTTATTTCATCCCCTGCCTCACCACTTAGGGGTGGAATTTTGAAATATCCCTTCTCAAATTATGAGTATTTGATACACAACGTCCCCAAATTTCAAGTTTCTATGCTTAACTGTTTGGGCTGAGCGATGATGAGGCAATCAGTCTCCCATTTAGAAAATTTCTCTTTTTTGCATAGAGATTAAATATCACTATAAGATTCAATATTCTTCTATAGAGTACATTCTGTCTTGTGAAATCGAATGAATATGTTTGAAATTCCCTACACGCTCTTGTATTGTGCTTAAAATTCACGTTCATCAAGTTTGACAGACACTTCGGAAATCTGGAGTCAGGAAGTTGGGTGTTTCCTACCGTTTACGACGCCTGCTCGGAAGCAGCCCATGCACTAGGTAGCATGCGATATCGCTGAGACCGCATCGCACGCCGTAACAAACGAAGCGATTACCACAGCCTGAGGTCGACGCGCCAGTAATCGCGGGTTGGCGTAATCCCTCTCCCTTTCGAGCGCGCCCGCCAACACACTCATCGGAGGCGTCTCCGTTACCAGAGGCGTGTGGGATTCCCACAATTAGGCCTCATTAAATACGCATTACCTGGTGTACGGCATGATGAATGGCTCACCACCTCCGTTCCCGCATCCGCTCGTCGGGTTCTTAGGTGTGCTCCAAAACACACACACACACACACACACACACACACACACACACATGCACATATACATACTCTGGATCAGCGGCGCTTGGGGCTGCAACCTAATCCCTGTGTTCTTGATTAAGACGACATCGTGTAGTAACACGGGTACAGAATTAAGATGCTGGCGAGGAGCCAGCAAATTACAGATGGGAAACTGCGAGACCTTGATGAACACAAGAACAGGAGAAGAAACACAGTAAGATGTGGCCCTTAGCGAGACAGTAGTTTCAAGATGTCAAATCTGTAGAGATCATTTTCATAATCGAGTAACTGGGCTGGACGCTTTCTTACTGCCCAAAATCTTAGCCCCTTTACGTTGGTTAACTAATTGTCTTTCCTTCTTCAAGTCATTACTCCGTTTTCGTGTTCATAGTGAGCTATAAATGTTGTGGGAAGGTTTTCTGTTCACTCTGAGACATCATCTCCCTTTATACCGGGCGTCCACGACCTACGTGCTGTGTTGTGAGACTAACGAAAAAGGAATACGCACTATTAATAGTGCCAAGGCCAACGACAGATTTAATCTGTCTATACGACCATAGTACTATCGGCTGTCGCCCATCGCTGTTTTAGCCAAGACTGATTGATGGCCGTGCTTGAGATCAGTTTTCGTTTGTTAATAAAATGACTCTGAGCACTATGGGACTTAACATCTTAGGTCATCAGTCCCCTAGACTTAGAACTACTTAAAACTAACTAACCTAAGGACATCACACACATCCATGCCCGAGGGAGGATTCGAACCTGCGATCGTAGCGATCGCGAGGTTCCAGACTGAAGCGCCTAGAACCGCTCGGCCGTTTGTTATTGAGTTCGAATTTGCAGGTGAATTCACTGTAAGAGCTATCCTTTATTCTTTTTGTGCTCTGCGCTGTAGCGGTACTTTCTAATTATGGATAAGTTTGTAGTATGTAGAAGGAAGAGGAAAACCGACTTTTATTCCTTTGCAAGCGTTGTGGTAACCTAAAAATATGTACATAGTAGTAAATAGTCTACTAACCTATCTATAAAAGTTTAATGGTAGCACTGGTAGAACTTTGGGGGTGCAAATTCCGGTATTTCACAAGGCAGTGGAGCGGTAAATATCATTACAAATTACATTAAATTAAAATCAACGCATAAAAATGCACTTGGATTCGTCTGCGTAGCCCAAAAATAGCGATGAGCAACAAAAATATCTCGCCAAAGTCGATGGTTGCATTTCCACAAAAAGTTTGCTGAAAATACTATCATCAGTAGCCCAAAAGACAATATACACTCCTGGAAATTGAAATAAGAACACCGTAAATTCATTGTCCCAGGAAGGGGAAACTTTATTGACACATTCCTGGGGTCAGATACATCACATGATCACACTGACAGAACCACAGGCACATAGACACAGGCAACAGAGCATGCACAATGTCGGCACTAGTACAGTGTATATCCACCTTTCGCAGCAATGCAGGCTGCTATTCTCCCATGGAGACGATCGTAGAGATGCTGGATGTAGTCCTGTGGAACGGCTTGCCATGCCATTTCCACCTGGCGCCTCAGTTGGACCAGCGTTCGTGCTAGACATGCAGACCGCGTGAGACGACGCTTCATCCAGTCCCAAACATGCTCAATGGGGGACAGATCCGGAGATCTTGCTGGCCGGGGTAGTTGACTTACACCTTCCAGAGCACGTTGGGTGGCACGGGATACATGCGGACGTGCATTGTCCTGTTGGAACAGCAAGTTCCCTTGTCGGTCTAGGAATGGTAGAACGATGGGTTCGATGACGGTTTGGATGTACCGTGCACTATTCAGTGTCCCCTCGACGACCACCAGTGGTGTACGGCCAGTGTAGGAGATCGCTACCAACACCATGATGCCAGGTGTTGGCCCTGTGTGCCTCGGTCGTATGCAGTCCTGATTGTGGCGCTCACCTGCACGGCGCCAAACACGCATACGACCATCATTGGCACCAAGGCAGAAGCGACTCTCATCGCTGAAGACGACACGTCTCGATTCGTCCCTCCATTCATGCCTGTCGCGACACCACTGGAGGCGGGCTGCACGATGTTGGGGCGTGAGCGGAAGACGGCCTAACGGTGTGCGGGACCGTAGCCCAGCTTCATGGAGACGGTTGCGAATGGTCCTCGCCGATACCCCAGGAGCAACAGTGTCCCTAATTTGCTGGGAAGTGGCGGTGCGGTCCCCTACGGCACTGCGTGGGATCCTACGGTCTTGGCGTGCATCCGTGCGTCGCTGCGGTCCGGTCCCAGGTCGACGGGCACGTGCACCTTCCGCCGACCACTGGCGACAACATCGATGTACTGTGGAGACCTCACGCCCCACGTGTTGAGCAATTCGGCGGTACGTCCACCCGGCCTCCCGCATGCCCACTATACGCCCTCGCTCAAAGTCCGTCAACTGCACATACGGTTCACGTCCACGCTGTCGCGGCATGCTACCAGTGTTAAAGACTGCGACACTGACGGCGGCGGTGCACAAATGCTGCGCAGCTAGCGCCATTCGACGGCCAACACCGCGGTTCCTGGTGTGTCCGCTGTGCCGTGCGTGTGATCATTGCTTGTACAGCCCTCTCGCAGTGTCCGGAGCAAGTATGGTGGGTCTGACACACCGGTGTCAATGTGTTCTTTTTTCCATTTCCAGGAGTGTATATCGCACAATTTGGTCAAAATGGCGGTACAAAGTTGTGAAAATCATTTCCTATGCTGAACGATGGGGAGGGGTTTGTGGGGGCGAAAGGGGTATGTCAGAAAGGACATTCTGTAGTTCCTTAGTTTGTAACGGATTTTTTCAGCGGATTGCTTGAATTCGTCCGAGTTGATTGCGCCCAGCATTTGCCCCTCCCACTTTCTTTCAAACAGTATTTACGCTCTTGTAATACTGCAATAAACGAAGCCAGGAACTTCAGGCACAATTAAATCTGAAAATACGCATGCGTTAATGCACTAACGAATGACTAAACATTCATAACTGAAGGAAAAACATGCAGCGTCAGAATTAAATATTTTGTTGTGATGCATTTTATTTTATCAAAAATAATGTACATCCAGTTTTTCCAAATGATCCACTAACTTGGTTTAGCTCTGCGTGTTGAAGAGCTGATCTAGCAATGCATGTATTCAAGAGGGGAGCTGGTTTGAATCCGTCCGCGAGCAACCTTGAAGATGGCTTTCTGTGGTTTCTTACTACACAGCTTATTCCCTCCGAATATCTTGTTTTCCGGACGAGTTCCAATTCCAGTGAAGATGCAGCCGCTTCCCTTACATCTATATCTACATCTACGTGATTACTCTGCTATTCACAATAAAGTGCCTGGCAGAGAGTTCAGTGAACAACCTTCAAGCTGCCACTCTACCGTTCCAGTCTCTAACGGCGCGCAGGAAACACGAGCACTGAAATTTTTCTGTGCGAACACTGATTTCTCTTATGTTATCGCGATGATCATTTCTCCCTATGTAAGTGGATGCCAACAGAATGTGTTCGAATTCGGAGGAGTAAACTGGTGATTGAAGTTTCATCAAAAGATCCTGTCGCAACGAAAAACGCATTTATTTTAGTGACTGCTACTCTACCGTGTCTATTTCTCGATAATGCAAAAGGAGCTGCCCCTCTTTAAACTTCTTCGATCTAATCCGTCAGTCCTTCCTGATGTGTATCCCAAACCGTACAGCAATACTCCAGAATAAAGCGGAAAAGCGTGGTGTAAGCTGTCTCTTAAGCAGACCAGTTGCACCTTCTAACTGCTCTGTCAATGAATCGCAGTCTTTGGTTTGCTCTACCAACAACACAATCGATGTAATCGTTCCAATATATTTTATTTGTAATTATCATCCACAAGTATTTAGTTGAATTTACAGCCTTCACATTTGTGTGACTTATCGCGTAATCGAACTTTAGAGGACTGCTTTTACTACTCATGTAAATGACCTCACACTTTTCTTTATTCAGGGTCAATCACCACTTTTCGCACCATAGAAATATCTTATCTATATTATTTTGCAATTCGTTTTGGTCATCTGATGACAGCATCATCTGCAACAATCTAAGAAGGCTACTCAGAGTGTCTCCTATGACATTAATACAGATCAGGAACAACATGTGGCCTATAACACTTCCTTGGGGAACGTCGGATATTACTTCTGTTTTACTCGATGACTTTCCGTCTACTTCTACGAACGGTGTGCAAAGCCTTCTGGAAATCTAAAAATATGGAGTCAGTTTGATATCCCCTGTCAAATGGTTCAAATGTCTCTGAGCACTATGGGACTTAATATCTGTCATCTGTCCCCTAGAACTTAGAACTTCTTAAGCCTAACTAACCTAACGACATCACACACATCCATGTCCGAGGCAGGATTCGAACCTGCGACCTTAGCAGTCTCACAGTTCCGGACTGAAGCGCCTAGAACCGCTCGGCCTGTCCACTGTCGATAGGACTCATACCTTCGTGAGTATAAAGAGCTAGTTGTGTTTCCCGAGAACGATATTTTTTGAATCCGTGCAATGTGTCAATAAATCGTTTTCTTCTGGATACTCCATAATGTTCGAACATACACTCCTGGAAATGGAAATAAGAACACATTGATACCGGTGTGTCAGACCCACCATACTTGCTCCGGACACTGCGAGAGGGCTGTACAAGCAATGATCACACGCACGGCACAGCGGACACACCAGGAACCGCGGTGTTGGCCATCGAATGGCGCTAGCTGCGCAGCATTTGTGCACCGCCGCCGTCAGTGTCAGCCAGTTTGCCGTGGCATACGGAGCTCCATCGCAGTCTTTAACACTGGTAGCATGCCGCGACAGCGTGGACGTGAACCGTATGTGCAGTTGACGGACTTTGAGCGAGGGCGTATAGTGGGCATGCGGGAGGCCGGGTGGACGTACCGCCGAATTGCTCAACACGTGGGGCATGAGGTCTCCACAGTACATCGATGTTATCGCCAGTGGTCGGCGGAAGGTGCACGTGCCCGTCGACCTGGGACCGGACCGCAGCGACGCACGGATGCACGCCAAGACCGTAGGATCCTACGCAGTGCCGTAGGGGACCGCACCGCCACTTCCCAGCAAATTAGGGACACTGTTGCTCCTGGGGTATCGGCGAGGACCATTCGCAACCGTCTCCATGAAGCTGGGCTACGGTCCCGCACACCGTTAGGCCGTCTTCCGCTCACGCCCCAACATCGTGCAGCCCGCCTCCAGTGGTGTCGCGACAGGCGTGAATGGAGGGACGAATGGAGGCGTGTCGTCTTCAGCGATGAGAGTCGCTTCTGCCTTGGTGCCAATGATGGTCGTATGCGTGTTTGGCGCCGTGCAGGTGAGCGCTACAATCAGGACTGCATACGACCGAGGCACACAGGGCCAACACCCGGCATCATGGTGTGGGGAGCGATCTCCTACACTGGCCGTACACCACTGGTGGTCGTCGAGGGGACACTGAATAGTGCACGGTACATCCAAACCGTCATCGAACCCATCGTTCTACCATTCCTAGACCGGCAAGGGAACTTGCTGTTCCAACAGGACAATGCACGTCCGCATGTATCCTGTGCCACCCAACGTGCTCTAGAAGGTGTAAGTCAACTACCCTGGCCAGCAAGATCTCCTGATCTGTCCCCCATTGAGCATGTTTGGGACTGGATGAAGCGTCGTCTCACGCGGTCTGCACGTCCAGCACGAACGCTGGTCCAACTGAGGTGCCAGGTAGAAATGGCATGGCAAGCCGTTCCACAGGACTACATCCAGCATCTCTACGATCGTCTCCATGGGAGAATAGCAGCCTGCATTGCTGCGAAAGGTGGATATACACTGTACTAGTGCCGACATTGTGCATGCTCTGTTGCCTGTGTCTATGTGCCTGTGGTTCTGTCAGTGTGATCATGTGATGTATCTGACCCCAGGAATGTGTCAATAAAGTTTCCTCTTCCTGGGACAATGAATTCACGGTGTTCTTATTTCAATTTCCAGGAGAGTAGTATATGTTCCAGAACCCTACAGTATATCGACGTTTGTGTTATGGGCCTGTAGTTCAGGGGGATTCCTCCTACTTCGCATTTTGGGTATCGGTGTGACTTGAGCAATTTTCCAGTCTTTAGGTACGGATCTTTCTAAGACCTAGCGGTTGTGTATACAGGGTGTTACAAAAAGGTACGGCCAAACTTTCAGGAAACATTCCTCACACACAAATAAAAGATGTTATGTGGACATGTGTCCGGAAACGCTTAATTTCCATGTTAGAGCTCATTTTAGTTTCGTCAGTGTGTACTGTACTTCCTCGATTCATCGCCACATGTGTGGGCTGACGAGAATCCGCACGCAATTGTGTAATCACGTCATCAACACAGATTTTCTGTGAACGTTTGCGTAGGCATTGTTGGTGATGTCTTGATTGGGCCCCATGTTCTTCCACCTACGCTCAATGGAGCACATTATCATGAATTCATACGGGATACTCTACCTGTGCTGCTAGAACATGTGCCTTTACAAGTACGACACAACATGTGGTTCATGCACGATGGAGCTCCTGCACATTTCAGTCGAAGTGTTCGTACGCTTCTCAACAACAGATTCGGTGACTGATAGATTGGTAGAGGCGGACCAATTCCATGGCCTCCACGCTCTCCTGACCTCAAACCTCTTGACTTTCATTTAAGGGGGCATTCGAAAGCTCTTGTCTACGCAATCCCAGTACCAAATGTAGAGACTCTTCGTGCTCGTATTGTGGACGGCTGTGATACAATACGCCATTCTCCAGGGCTGCATCAGCGCATCAGGGATTCCATGCTACGGAGGGTGGATGCATGTATCATCGCTAACGGAGGACATTTTGAACATTTCCTGTAACGAAGTGTTTGAAGTCACGCTGGTACGTTCTGTTGCTGTGCGTTTCCATTCCATGATTAATGTGATTTGAAGAGAAGTAATAAAATGAGCTCTAACATGGAAAGTAAGAGTTTCCGGACACATGTCCACATAACATTTTTCTTTTTTCTTTGTGTGTGAGGAATGTTTCCTGAAAGTGTGGCCGTACCTTTTAGTAACAAAAAAAATGGTTGAAATGGCTCTGAGCACTATGGGACTCAACTGCTGAGGTCATTAGTCCCCTAGAACTTAGAACTAGTTAAACCTAACTAACCTAAGGACATCACAAACATCCATGCCCGAGGCAGGATTCGAACCTGCGACCGTATAGGTCTTGCGGTTCCAGACTGCAGCGCCTTTAACCGCACGGTCACTTCGGCCGGCTTTTGTAACACCCTGTATAATTGCGAAGTATGGAGTTATTGTATGAGCATACTCTGAAAGCAACCTGACTGGTATACAATCTGGACCGGAGGCCTTGCCAGTATAAAGTGATGTAAACTGTTCTGCTACGCCGAGAATATCTACTTCTATGTGTCTCATCTGGCAGTTGTTCTTAATTGGAATTTAGGAATATTTACTTCTTCTTTGGTGCAAGAGTTTCGGAAAGCCGAGTTTACTAACTTTGCTATAGTTGCACTGTTATCAATGACTTCACCGTCGTTATCGTGCAGCGAAGGTATTGATCGCTTCTTGCCGCTGGTGTGCCTTATGTATGACCAGAATCTCCTTGGGTTTTTTGCCATATTCGAAGACAGCGTTTTATTGTGAAAATTATTAAAAGCCTCTCGCATTGAAGAACACACTATATCCCGAACTCCTGCAAAACGTTGCCAAACTCGGGGAATTTGCGTTCTTTTAAATTTGGCATGCCGTTTTCATTGCTTCAGCAACAGTGATCTGACGCGTTTTGTGTACCATGGGGGATCAGTACCATAACTTATTATTGATGTGGTATATATCTCTAAATTACCCGCCAGGTTACCCGAAAGCGCTAATGGGCTGCTTCCTGGAGTCGAGTAGGCGTGCTGGCCCCAAATCGAATCCGCCCGGCGGATTACCGCCGTAGGCCGGTGTGCTGGCCAACCTGGATGTGATTTTAGGCGGTTTTCCACATCACATTAGGTGAATACTGGGCTGGTCCCCACTTTCTGTCTCAGCTACACGTCTTGGAGACACATGAACACGTTCGCATTCTTCTATGGATTACACTAGACACAGGCAGCTGGAGGACACTCATTCCGTCGCGGAAGGGGTGTGGGGGCGGGTACAGGGTTGCAGCCGGAAGGGCATCTGGCCACCCTTAAAATTAACCTTGCCAAATCTGATTCTAACCATGCCAACCCTGCGAAACCGCGGCTCACAGGCACAATCAAAAGAAGAAAAGACTTCTCTCAATTGCTGTCGATGATATCTTTTTGCAATCATTCCACATCTTTTCTACACTTACATAATCAGATCGGAAGGAGTGAATACTGTCTCTTAAAAAGTCGTTATGGTAATTTTTATCAGCATTTTCAAATAGATATACGTTGCGTTTCTTGTTAATGGTTGTAGGTGTTATGGTATTCAGCCAAGCAGCAACTGCCTTGTGGTCGCTAATCCCTTAAATGGAAAGAGCTGCATCAAAGGCGAACCAAGTATCTCTTCAGAGACTCCTGACACTAAAAGCCATGTTATAAATAAATAATAATCTAATTTCTCATCATTGAGGCTCATGCACTTGTCGGCTAGGACTTCTTTCCTTCATTGCAATAAGAGACAGACGCACACTTAAACGAGGAAATTTGAATCATCCTTTATCCTTTTCCTTTCCTCATCTAAAAATTGTCCTAGCTTCCCTGTCGAATAAAAGGTCCTTTAGCCGGCCGGTGTGTCCGTGCGGTTATAGGCGCTTCAGTCTGGAACCGCGTGACCGCTACGGTCGCAGGTTCGAATCCTGCCTCGGGCATGGATGTGTGTGATGTCCTTAGGTTAGTTAGGTTTAAGTAGTTCTAAGTTGTAGGGGCCTGATGACCACAGATGTTAAGCCCCATAGTGCTCAGCGGCATTTGAACCATTTAAAAGGTCCTTTATTTCAAAAGCCGAGTTGTTAATAATATATTAGCCCTTGTCCATTCCTAATCGTTTCTTCAGCTCAAATCCAGACTGAAGTAGAGTGTAAAATGATCTTGAGGGTGAAGGGGGACTGGAACATGACTGATTCTTAGTGGCTTTCCAAAATTCACCACTCTTATGTATCGACGTTGTATGTCCGCTTGATGTAAACTCTGAGATCAATGTCGAATAAAATGGTCTATCATTCTTTATGGAAATTTTCAAAAAAATGGAAAACGTGAGTCTTTCTAAGGTTCTCGTTAACAAATCGGACTCTCCCTTTGACAAAATCTTGGCTCCGCCATTGTTTTATCACAATCTTTGCAAAGCCAATTGCAAACTCTCAGGACTTAGAGCCCAACATTTCCAATCAGTCATTCATTATTTAACGAGAAAACAAATATTCATCGGGTCTCCCATCTGAAAATATGTTTATTTTATTTAAGCCTTCGTTTCTGCTTGAGTCCATTGTCCCATAATTAATCTAGGACGATTCATTTATTTTTACATCTTTCAATCTTTCAAATCTCTCTTACATTCTTTCCATTATCTAACAACGACTGACTGCGATTTACACTAAAGGCTAGACATTTGTAGCACTGCTGACCTCTAATAACGTTTCCAAATACAGGCAGTAGGTTTATGTGAGAATAAGGTATCTCGTTTTCGACATGTATATCTGTACAACGGAAATCACTAACAGAAGGCAAGAACGCATCTTGTCAGAAGGGAATGCCCAAGCCTCGTCTTTACGAACAACCCTTTTGATTCTGGAAGCACAGCACCCAAGTAAAAGTCTAGCTTGCAATGACACATTTGTCTCGAAATCTTCAGTAAGTAAAATCCAAACGATTAACACATTGAAAAGACTAAGGATAAGTTCGCAGTTGCATGTTAGGGACTGACACTAAAACCGACATACTGACGAGAGGAATCAGCAACTGTACTCGTATTTAAAACCAATTTAATATATCGTTTACGATTCGTGTCAGTAGCACATGCTTTGACAAAGTATTACTAATTTTGAGAT
Source organism: Schistocerca cancellata (assembly GCF_023864275.1). Classification (NCBI taxonomy): domain Eukaryota; kingdom Metazoa; phylum Arthropoda; class Insecta; order Orthoptera; family Acrididae; genus Schistocerca; species Schistocerca cancellata. The sequence continues at coordinate 207,065,924 of NC_064631.1, read as the reverse complement.
TTCTAGATCATCTACAGGTCTATCTCGTATTAGCGTCAGTCTCTCATGTCCATGCCGGAACTACATATACCGGTGTTCTGATGAGTACTTTCGATAGATAGCATGACGGGTTACTGACGCAACCACAGATATCAATATATTGATGTGTAATTCCGATAGGGCACGGTGGGTTACTGGACGGAATTACAGGATTCTGAAGATCATCCAGGGAGATAGAAACTAGTAATACTGTGTAATAATATGAACGACGTGAACGAAATGTAAACGATATATTAAAATCGTTTTAAGTATACGAGAATAGTGGGCTACTTCTATCGGTGTCACTTTCAACCAGTATGGCCTAGTCTCTAGGTACTGGAAGCTTTTATAATATTACAATTGAAAATAACAAATTGTATATGTTCAGTATGTACAGTATTGTGTATTTCATTTATAATTATAGAGTTCTACCAAGAAGCGACGGAAGAAACAGTTAACTTTTATCATATACTACAATCACACAGCTTCAGCTGGTGCATATGATTCCTTAAATTAATTGATAGCAAATGCTATATTTTGGTGCATTATTGAACTTTATGAGACTGAAGTTTGCCACACTTCCGAAAGTGAATGTAAGTAATATATCTGACTGTGATTGAGCTCTGGGAACTTAGAGATGTAATGAACCTCTCACTAACTGACTCACTCACTCAATCTCTATTTCGGATAGGCTATTCTTTTGGTGAATTCGTAAAGGGACACCTCTGAATTTCAACACTGTGTACTGCTGTGTCCCAAAGACTGCAGCACAACCCTTGACTAGGTCGCACTAGTAGCTTTGAAAATTACCACTGAGATGGAGGGTCGTATCACTCCCGACATATGGTCTTGACGCTGGATTGAAATACCTTGAGGGTGGGAGTTATGAGCAACCAGTCTTACATATTTACTGAATACCAATTCTGCATTACTCCGTTATTGGCACAAGTACCGCTTAGAATACGACTGCGACTGTAGTAATATTCCCAAATATTATTCACTGCATGCATCAAAGTAGCGAGTTCCATATCGCATCCGAAGTGTGGCTTAGTACTCCACGAACTACCATGATGCAATTATTAACAATGAATGCTAGCCGCTGTTTACATTTTTGGCACTCATTACTTCTCGTACACGGCGTACATAATTATGCAAAAAGGTAAACAACCTACAAACGTCTAAAATAGATGGGAAACGACATGTACCTTAAAAGCTCTCGTATGCACAGCACCTTCTCAGATATCACACAAGGAACCAGAATCTTTCATTTGCACTTTCTACAGAAGATTTATCGTCTTCGATTCATTTCATGACACTCCATAACTGTAAAATTGATACAAAAGTTTCCACAAACGCCGTAATCTCTTACCAGTAAATTCCCTCTCCTAGTAATAAACACAGTATTCAATTTGTTTGCGTTTAAGGGGAGATGTCGTTCTACATTGACTGTGTTGTTATGCATTTCCTTAAAACTATCCAGGAAATACGCTCTCCTGTAAAAGTTCTACACACTGAAAGCAATCTGCTATACACATATTTCATGCTATTTTATGTATATAGACTGAAGCGCCGAGTGAAAATTTTTACCAAGGCCTGTTATCGAACACAGGTCTCCTGCTTACGAGGCACATGAATTAGCGGCCCGCATCTCGTGGTCGTGCGGTAGCGTTCTCGCTTCCCACGCCCGGGTTCCCGGGTTCGATTCCCGGCGGGGTCAGGGATTTTCTCTGCCTCGTGATGGCTGGGTGTTGTGTGCTGTCCTTAGGTTAGTTAGGTTTAAGTAGTTCTAAGTTCTAGGGGACTGATGACCATAGATGTTAAGTCCCATAGTGCTCAGAGCCATTTGAACCATTTGATCCACATGAATTAGCCACTAAGCCAACTTGGTACAGTGGTTTGTATGACTGCACGGATTCTCCTGTCACACCTCCCTCCTTGATCCCAATCCTCGCTGCCGCCCCACTCTCTTTTAAAACCCCTTGCACACGAACAGAAATGCCGAGGTTTTCCATGTTCTGGAATAGCACGTCAGGATTAAACGTTAATGAGGAATCCAGTCTGCAACCCAGCTACTGGTACATATACAAATACACTGAAACAATTTCAGAGACCTTACTGGTGATATACAGATAATATTTTATGTATATAGACTGAAGCGGCGAGTGAAAGTTTGTAGCAAAGCGTGAATCAAACTCGGGTCTTCTGCTTAGTAGGCAGGTGCGTTAGCCACTAACAAGGGCACTGTACGTACTTGCCCTCATCGATCTGATTCATGTTGACAGGGTTTCTAGAGCATGGCTAGGACTTAAACTTATGTAAAGGGGAAGGTGCAACTCTGAATCGTTTCCGAGGAAGTCGAGTTTGAAAGTATTAGGCTTGCTATATTGTTTTGTGAACTCTAGCAAGCAAGGACTCTGTAGCAAACTGATGAAGTAATCAGTTTGAAACTGGTCTCTGGATGGAATCTCGCTGCTTGTTCTTTTTGTTTTTTATTCTCACTTGACTATAACAACGGATTTATTATGACTGTACAAATGATCAGTATTTAATTATTCGTTTATTATTTGTAAAATATTGATCCTGAAAAAGAGGAGAACAAAATATTTTTGTAAGCGTAGACAACTAAAACTGATACACAACCATTTTGAATGAAGTCAGTTTCAAATACTTATTGACATTGTTGTACCCAAACTTCTGACACTTATGGAGCACTTCACGAATCAGGATGATACTGATACTAGAAATATGGAAAATCATAGTTATTGTTGCATACAGCGTACGTAATGAACGCCACATGAGCGTGGTTTTTCAATGTTTCTATTTCAAAAGGAAATTGGTTTACGTTCATAAACGGTTCTAGTTCATCACACAATTTACCGGCGTACCACGTGTATCTGATCATATTCCGTCTATTAGTACATACAACTGATGGTACCTGATTGACAGAATATTTATGCAGTATTCCCTAGAAATTACCTCTCTACTGTGTTCGACGATGTACGAGCGACTTTGTATCCGATTTATAAGGTTTTCCACCTGCCTGTAAGAATAAATGTCGCATGGCTCCACCGACGGAGTACATTTTGGAAGAATTACTTTAATATTGCCCGCTGGCTGACCCTCTTAAGAAATTTCGTCATACAGACGAGGGATGGTTTCCCTCTACATGAATCGAGGAGCAAAAGAAACACTTGTCCTCTTACTTATAACTTCAAGACAACAATTAGAAGTATTCTGTACAGGACTGTTGTAAGTATGCCGGACGTTGAAGATTTTATCATACCGTTTTTGTATTTGTGTGCATGCTCATCAGCTGCTTTTAGCACCCCTGGTCAAAATGAGCCAGCTGTCTCTTGCAAGCATATGAAGATCGTTGGTAGTAATTTTCCCTGTAAGGTGATAGAATACTGTGCAGTGTACGAATGTGCCACCTTATGCATATCCTTTTGCTGCAGAAGAACAGCGTTTGTTCCACGATCGGCGGGAGTTTGTTCATAAGCAGATTGATATTGGCACCCTAGAACAAACTTTCTAAACTGGCATCGTAGGGTCCATAAAAATACTTTTTCAATTAATGTAAATCAGTCAGATACTTTCATATGCAATATCTGTTTGATCACTTATTAACATAATTACTGTCGTATTTCGGTATTAGAGCCCAAGCCAGCATTTATAAATATGCTACTGCATCAAGAACTTGCTGCAGTGAAGTGCTTTCCCTCTCGGATACAAATCTGATGATTTTTCTCTGACGAATCCGATGTCTTCGTCGAAGAGCATGACCCACAAGTCAGAAACGTGAAAATTTAAATCAGAAAATTGGCTAGCAGCAACAGTTGCAGGTTGCTGCAGGTTTCTCGTCGTTACGTGCAGAATAAATTCTCCAGCTTCTATTAAACAATAATAGGTTCACGAATCAACTGGTTTAATTTGTTCATGCCTTATTACACATTGTTTTATATGTTTTTCCTCTCTTTTTAAATCTTTCGTGCTTTTGAGGCGTGAAATTCCCTTCCACAAAGAGTGGCCAAACTCCGTCCTTAATGTTGTCTAGGTAGATTGACGACCTCACTATTTTAATCCAACGGAACGTAATCAATGTGTATTTGCGACTGCTTCTCTGCGGCCTTGTAATCGTCTGATGAAGATGAAGTGACTTCTTCTGTTTCTTCAAATACACTCTCTTCATCGATTTCTTGTTGGGCAATAAGTTCGTCTTCTACCATGAGCTGTTTTCCCGCTAGTATTTCGAAAATTCAGCGAAATATTGCTTCTCCAATTTCCAAGTGCTCTTCTGCTATTACTGCTGAAGGTTTCGAAGCGATGGAATTGTTTTGGAGGAACTGTTCGCTGTAGACGAGTGCCGTTTATAATCGTACTTTAGAAATTCCATTGTAAAGCTTCACTATGAGGTTCACGCTATCTCGCTGTCGAAGTACCACGCACGTCAAGACATTTACTCATGAAATCAGACATATTGGAGCGTCTGGGGTAACATACAAATGAAGTATTCTTCTTGTTTGTAAACACTTTTCCCTTTCTCTCGCCACCAACCGATAGTTGTTTGTGCACATACAACTGTTCCTGGTGGGTCAAAACTAACTGCATGATTACAGCGATTCGTACTGTACCCCTACCTATACTGGCCGGCCGCGAAGGCCGAGTGGTTCTTGGCGCTCCAGTCCGGAACCGCGCGATTGCTACGGTCGCAGGTTCGAATCCTGCCTCGGGCACGAATGTATTTGATGTGCTTAGGTTAGTTAGGTTTACGTCGTTCTAAGTTCTATGGGACTGATGACCTCAGATACTAAGTCCCATAGTGCTCAGAGCCATCTGAACCATATTTTTCTACTTGTACTGAGAACATGGGCTCATGGTGGGTGAAACGTACCAACAGGAATGCAGTTATAGTGGTAAACTACTTCAAAAATGTTATAGAAAAACCCGACATTTCAAGGTGGTGATTATGTTAACAATAAATTATTCCTTACACACTCATATTTCGCAGTCATAATAAACCTGTTCCTAGAATTGCGTGAGAAGGAAAAATGAGCGGCGGGAGCGAGATTAGGTTCTGTGTCCTCCATCTTATGAAACCAAGCGCTGCCAGCGACCACAAGTTGCTATATATACATGCCTAAAACTATCCAAAACAATTTTCTTTAAAATAGATGAGAGTTGCGCCTTCCTTTTTTACTTATGTTGAAGTCCTGGCCCTGGTCTGCACACACTATCATCGTGAATCAAATTGGTGGGGGCAAGTACGGATGGTTCACTTGTAAGCCACCTGGGCTCAGTAGTTCATACAACTGCACGGATTGTCCTGGCATGTCTCCTTCCTGACACAAATTATCATTGTGCCAGGTTCGATTCCTACTATTGGCAGAAATTTTCGCTTTCCGCTTCAGTTTATATACGCAAAGTCTCTGAAATTGTGTCATTTCACTTGTATGGATACTGGCATCTGGGTTTCAGGCTGGATCCTCCATTTACGTTTTATGCTGAGGTGCTATTCCAGAACACGGAGAGCCTAGGCAATTCGTTACGTGTGTAAAGGGGATTTTAAAGCAGACAGGAGCGGCAGTGAGAATTTTGATCGTGGAGAGATTCATGCGAGGGTAATCCGCGTGCAGTTGTGTGAACCGATGTGCGACATTGCCTTTGTGGCTTACACACCTGCAGAGAAAGCAGGAGACCCCGATTCGATTCCCAGGCTTGGTGTAAATTTTCACTTTCCGCTTCAGTCTACATACATAAAATCGTATCTTCATGAGAAAAGTAAAATCTCTGAAAGTTTTGTCACTTTATTTGTATTTCATTGAATGTATCTTTGTGCATATGGATAGGACTTGCTTGTCGTAAAGATCCTATTGTCATTATTCGGGGTGCCAGAGAACCGTTATATTTGGTTAAGAAAAGCAAAGTCATATCTGAAGCAAATGAAATCGGCCAGCCAATCGTACTGTTTGGTATGGACGACTAGTTAACAATGACTAGCAGAAAACAGAAACGATCTTCGTTTCCTCCTGCTGCCATGAACACGCTCTGCCTCCGTGCTTTCTACTACAGAGACCTACCGGATTGGATTGGTGTAGAGGCCTTTGCCTCATCACATGGAAATGGCCACAATGGAACGACATCGTGCAGCATTACGGTGACATGGTGCTTGCTTGCGCACCTTTATGGAATTATACGTTTGGTGGTACTCCAAATTTACTCACACGAGATACTTTGCCGCTAAATTCCATGTCAGTGAAGATAGTTCTTTGATAGATTTCTGAGCTCAGTTAGAATACATGCGTATTCAGTATTCGCATAATTTGCGACGCTTACGAAGTGATTTTCTAATCCTCTGATATCCATTCAAACACACACGTGCGCTCATTTAAGAAGTTTGCTCACGAGATGATTAAATTTAGTTTAATTATATTTCAATACTAAAGAGAATAAACCGTCTATAATAGGTAGTATACTTTATCATAGAACGAAATTTTTAGCTTAGAAGAGAAGAGTGTTTGGCAGTCGACTTTCAGAGCTCGTGTCTGCAGTGACGAGGATGTCGATATTTTGCTACCATATTTCATATACTGGAGAGTGATTCAGGGCATGGCGGGGCCTAGTATCCTATCGCTGGTGAAATCTTTACATTTTTCCTGCAATCATATCGCAGTGGATTCCCTCTCTTCCTATGTGTTTCATTCATGACTTATTTCTGTATTCTTGAATATCGCCGACTTTTTTCTTTACTTCCTTCTCTAGTCGATAAACCCAGGGTGTGAAGAAATCTTGGTTTGATCTTCCTAATACATGTTTTTCCAACATCTGCAATTGCCATTTCTGGAGATGTCCATATCTCTCCAACTGAACTGCCAACTGTGGTATTCTCAACATCACTGTCTACAGCCTGAGAAAACTTCAAAAGCATCTCTTTATTCCGCAGTGCTGCAGTATCCTATTTGTTTGCATATTAATGATTTCCGGATGTGCCAGGATCTGTTGTGGATTGAGAGCGTCCACTTCGACGTAAATCTCGCTCTCGCTGAAAAAGACAAATAAAGGATGGATGTATGGGTTCTAGGGCAGTACACACACACACACACACACACACACACACACACACACACACACACACACACACACACAATGAAAGTAACACAGGTGGGCCACGGGCGAGGATTCTGGTGTCACCTTTCGAATTCCTGACGCCACTAGCCTCTGGTTTGAGGCTGCTAAGATCTTAGCTCGAGGTTGTTGATGTGGACGGGACGTGCTGTGGCGTGGCGAATTGGGGAGTGGTAACGGAGCGAAGAGAACGCTAAGGAGAGCACTTGCGCAAGTGTCTTGAGCACATAGTCCGGCGAGTACTTGCTAGGCATACTTGTGGGCCGATTTGAATCCGTGGTAGCCTTCGAGTGACGTCTTCGTTCGTAGCCTGGCCAACTACCTCTGGGACTTGACCATCGATGAGAGAGTTTAAGCCGATTTCGCTGTGCTGAGTTCTGGACCCCCTTGGGAATAGGCAAACTTCAGCTCCGATTCGTGAATTTCAGTTAAGTTTTGGATATTGAGGTCTTAATATTATTCTCCTATTGATACCTATAGGTCTATTGTGACCAGTTGGTTCCGTTAATTGTGGCTGTTGTTTGCTTTTCGTGAGTCGATACCGGCCATGATTGTTTGTTAACAGGACATCTTAAACAACGTGAGCTGATGGTGCTCCCTGAGCAGAGCGATGAAGTGTTTCTTCTGTGAGTCGTCACGCAGTCCGTAGACGGTTGGGTCTTAAGCTTACCTCCCTGACGAACATCTTCGAACAGCAGATAAGTACCTTTCTCTTGTAATACGGCCAGGTGAATATTGCGAGATACCTTCCGGCATTGCAGACGTCATCGCTCTGGTAATTATATTAGCTTAGGAGATGCCTGGGTCTCACAATTTGCAGTTTCTGAGGCTAGATTGTTTTCGGCCGTTTCGCCATCGTTCTAGAGGCAGTATCTTGCAGTGACGCTGTATCCCGTTTGGCAAGTTATTGTTGCTATCACATAATTGACCTTGCTGTGTTAATGTTTCTTTTGCGGGTCTGTACCCCTACCAAAAGGTCGTTGGAAGGCTGGTCCTTTCGCGGTTCTTCTGTTCTAACCTTTCGTGGCCTCCTGCTCTTGTTATTTCTTTTCTTTATGATGCCTCTCTCTGGAATTCCATGAGAAACTGGTGGAAGTAGAACACTACGGTTGTCACCCGTATGGACTTAGTATATAACAGTAGAATTTGTGCATGGAATAAGAACTTTTATACCAATTCTCGGTTTTCGAACACATTTACATTTACTATTACGTTACAGGCGTCTACTACTCCTACTGATTCCTTGAGCTACAGCGTGCAATTCGGTTCTAAATTTTCGTGACTGTTTTCTCAGTCTGTTTATCCTGATGAAGCCATTTCAGTCGTATGACGTCCCAGAGATATACATGTCTCTCCAGTGACGGTACTTCAACGACATCAGTTGGTTTTCGTGCTGTACACTCATACCTACATTATTACTGAGCACTTAAGAATTTAGCATTGTTCATATAACCACTTGCTAACTATTTACCTATCGTTCCACTTTCTATTAGCACATGGGACAAACGAAAAATTGTATCTTTGCGAATGAGTTCTGAGTTTTCAGTCTCTCTCTCGATGGTCATAGACCAGCGGTCTAAAAGGCCGGTACGGTAGCTCAGCACGTTCGACCAGAGGGGTGGCTGCTCTCTGTATTATAAAAGAAAAGAAAAAGAAACTGAGCGAAGTATCCAGCGATGGACATGAAGGGGTGTCATCTGACGTCTGCGTGGACCAAATGACGAGAACCATAACAAAGAAAATGGAAAAAAGAGATATTAGCTTAATCAAAACGTCCTGGGTCCAAGGCTAGAACCCCACAACTACTTACATTTTGAATAAAAATCAAGGGCAGTAGAAGACTTCCAGCAGAAGCTGTTGCCCTAGTTTTGCCAAAGGCGCTCTCAAATAGGGCGGTGGAGTGTACAGAAGTTTCGGGCACTCTCTTACCCTTGCGATGGGATACTGCCTCTAAAAGGCGACATGTTTAGTAGTGATCTATGTTATGAGTAAGCAGAAGGCAATCGAAACAACTGCATTAAATACACATAATGTGCATCCACAGGAAATGCGGTCTGTAATTGAAAAAGTGTCATGGTGATCCTTCTATTGCCGAAATATTCCGGATTTGCCCACCCATTCAAAATTCAGGCTAAGGACTGTCAAGCGGGAGGTGACCATGACAAAAATATGTAATAACCAACGACGGGATAACATTCTATTAGGCGGAGCTTGGAACGTTAGAAATTGGAAGTTAGTAGGGGAGCTAGAAAATCTGAAAACAGGGAAGCAAGATTCAGTGTAGACATAGTGGGGCTCAGAGAGGTGATACAAAGAAGATAAGGATTTCTGGTCAGATGAATGTTGGCTAAAACTAACAGTAACAGAAAATTGTATAACGAGAGTACCATCCATTATGAGTAGGAAATTAAATCAAAGTGTCAGCTACTGTGTGCAGTTTATTGATAGCGCATCTTCAACTTCTTCGGCGTAATGAAATATCCATTAAATTTCGGTCGTGTGGCCTCGCAAATAGTACTGGTCCCACTGACATTTCGGCCGCGTATCATCCGGCCATCCTCAGAGTTAGTTGCGAAACTGGCAGCAAGGTGCCAAGTGCGGCCTTATCTGCTTCACCGCGGCGGTACTGTGCATGCAGCTCACAGGTTCTGGTCGGTGAAGAGGTCACACAGACATGTATATTCGACGGCGATAATATCTTGACGATTTCTCTGCAATTTCATTACATCAACACGCGGATTATATGCCTTATCCAAATTAAAATCATTATCTCTGTTTGTTAAGTTATTGGATAATCAAGTTCCAATGGAGAGCTTGAAGATGGAATCCCAAAAGACACAGAGGGATGTTACACTTTTCACATCACTGCAGGTCGTCGAATGACCCGTATCTATACAACGTGCTGCCACAACTGATTGGTCTGGATGTAGTATCCATGTGTACACTCATGAGCCAAAGCGCTATGGCGACCAACTTAATAGCTTGTTTATCTTTTTTTGCAACGAAATACATCACTGATACTGCTTATCCTGGTTCCGACTGTTTGTTAGTAGGTTATTGGAGGTACGTGGCATTAGATGTCCACGCACAGGTCATGTAATTCGCGTAAAAAAAGGGCCGCTGATTTGCTATGCGGTGACGGCGCCGATAGCGATCCAGATGATCCGCATGGGATTTACATCAGGCGAATATGGTCACCGAGACAACTATGGGATTTCACTATAATGTTCCTCAATTCACTGTAGAACGATTCTGGCTCCGAGACATGGACAATTACAATGCTGAAAGATGATGTCGTCATCGTGGAAGACATCAAGCGTGAAGGGATGCTGGTGGTTCGCAGCTGCCAGTGTGTCTTGGATAACTACCACAGGTCTCACGCGAGAGCAGGAGACTGTCTTCCATAGCGTAATACTGCTCCCATCAGCCTGCGTCCGCGATCCGCTGTTCACCTCGATAATGGCGTTTGTGGAGACGATCATCGACGGAGTGTAGCAAAAATGTGATTCACCCGAAGAGCAGACACGTTTCCTTCGCTCGGCGGTCGAATCCTGGTGGTCCCGTGCCAACTGGAATCGTAACTGACGATGTCGTTGGGCCGCCATGTGGAAACGTAGGAGTGGTAAGCTGCGTAGCTCCACGTTAAACAATGTATGATGAATTGTGCACTCCGTAACATGCATGCACCAACATGAGATCTTTCGGCAGAGAGGCCAAAGATCACCATCTGTGATGTGCATACTGTAAGACCTTCGGTACACACACCATCAGATTATTTGACTTGTCGCTCTAACGAAGTAGGCGAGTGTCAGCAATATGTCTCGTGGTCTTATCGTGGAGTGTTTATCTTCTGCCTTTGGGTCAGACGACAGAAATGCCACTTGCACGTTTCGAGTAGCAGATTGACGGTGACCAACTTTGAACAGAACTTGATTAATTTTTACACACATTTATTAAAATAATAACAAGTATAAAATTACTTAAATTGGTTCTGGATGCAATTTACAATTGGCAATCTGAAGTTCATTTGGTATTGGTATGTTAATCTTATTCTTACATATATCTCTGATACTTGACAAAAGTGTCTATGCATTTATCTTCATGGCTATGTACAGGAATATGGTAATCTTATTAGGGGCAGACTGAAACTTGTCTATAGACTGGTACAGACAAATGCAGACTGGTACAGACAGGTACAGAAAAATTCAGACTGACTAATTGGAGGTCTGTACACTCGTTATAATATCTCACACATTCAGGTATCACTGCGCGAGTGTGATCCGTGAGGAGAAAAGGTTCTACGTTAGCAGCAATCTCATTGGCTGCGTTACATATTAATACGCGGATTGGCGGAAGCAGAATTTGGTCCGTCTCTATGGCAGCGCCATCTCGTAGTGCGGAGACGGACGAGCGCTGCGCCTGTGCTGTTGTGATTAGTGGGGTGCGCACTTGTGGGAAAGTTGTGTACGTGCTGACTATGTGGAACTATGTCCACCACACCATCTATCCTACTTTACAGAGCAGACAAGCCGCCGAATCCCATGTTCTGCAAAGAGACATGGACGTCCAACCAGTGGTAGTTTCACTCTCCTTTTTCCCTTTTTTCGTAGATGCCCACGACAGTAGCACATGAACATTCGACCAGATTCGCCATTTTCGAGATGCTCGTTCACAGGCTCTGCCCTTGGTCAAAGTCGTTTATCTCAATGGATTTCCACATTTGCAGGCCATGTCTTCTCTAGGGTGATCCCCTGTCCGCTTGATTACTTTTGTTAACGCGTCTCGTGCCCGCAACACCATCAGGCGGCATCCAACATCACGGGGTGGCAGTGGTCATAATGTTTTGTCTTATCAATGTATCTTTGGTATTCCACACCCCTCTAACGAACAGTGCTTGTTGTATGATTTTTATATGACTTATCACGATTTCCGCAATGAAACTGATACACACTTGTCTTCGAAGCAACAAATCATGCTTCACAGAACCGAGCAAAGCTGCATTCTTGGTTGGAGGCCGGAAGGTCACCTTAACACAGGGTTTCTCGAGAATACTGCTTATCTTCGAGGAAACAACGCCTACATAAGGCAAAAATGCTTTTGATCCGAATGAATTACTGTCTTCTTCCAGATCACGTAATTGCATTGAATGCTCTTCGAATTTGTTGCTGGGAATACCAATTCGGTTTAACAATGCTCTTGAGGTATGTGAGCTCTTCTCGCAAATTATCATTATCGGATTACAGTGGGCTGTGTGCACTAAGGTCTTAAGGACACCTTTACAGATTAATATGCGTCGTGTTGCGATAGACAGCATGTCCTAATGAACCGTCTGCTTTACGACGAGAAAAAAGGAAGGTAGCCATCCTTTCCTATTTTCATAGTGAATTTAATGCTATTGTGGGTAGAATTCAGATGCTCAAGAAATCGTTGCAATTCATTCTTATCGTGAGGTCATAATACAAACGTGTCGTCCACGCGCCTCCAAAAATCCGTTGGTTTAGAACTTGCTTAGTTCAGTGCCTTATCCCGAAGTCTTCTGTAACTAAATTAGCTGCCAGAGGGGAGAGGACACTTCCCATAGCAACTTATTCAATCTTCTCACTAAATTCACCATTGAACTGAAAATAAGATGAATGAAGCAAGTGCTCAATTAAGGCAGTGATGTTTTTGTCAAACTATTTACCGATAAGAGACAAAGAATCCTTTAAAGGTACCTTGGTATGTAACGACACAACGCCAAAACTCACTAGCATGTCAGAGGTATTTACCCTAAGGTTGCTGAGTCTCTGAATGAAATCTACAGAATGGAGAATATGTTTGCTATGTATTATTAAGGTATGCACTTTACATCCAACGTATACTGGCACCTTTTTTTTGTTTGATCGATATTACCACACCCCAAAATATGGAAAGCAAAGAGCGTTCAGTGTAAAACATGTGTCTCACCGTGGTGAAGGTGAGCAAGTGCTCATAGATTTCAAGATTTGCTGTTTAACATTTAAAACCCAATGCTTATTGGACGTTTTTGCCAGCCGCGGTAGCCGAGCGATTCTAGGCGCTTCAGTCTGGAACCGCGCGACTGCTACGGTGGCAGGTTCGAATCCTGCCTCGGGCATGGATGTGTCTGACGTTCTTAGGTTAGTTAGGTTTAACTAGTTCTGCGTTCTAGGGGACTGATGACCTCAGATGTTAAGTCCCATAGTGCTCGGAGCCATTTGATTCATTTGGACGCTTTTGGTGTTGCTTTGGTCCATATTAAGAACTCTGAAAGTACCGGTTCACTTACTATCTGCAAAATCTGCACAAAACTCTTCGTCTTTTCTAACAACCACTACAAACGTACAAAATGGCAGAACCTTATTATGGTGGTCTCTAGCGCGCTTTCCTTCGCGTGGCCTTAGAAACAGCCAGTGGCTAGAAGTAACGACCATAAAACTTCATGTTTTCATAGGTTCTTTATTTTCTCTCCCATGCTGTTTAAGATCCGCCATACAAAAATTCCCATACCCTGCTACAGCGTTCGTGATATACTCGTATTACCTGCAGTGCTCCTTTCCGGATTATCTCCTTCAAGGAATTGAGACTCTGGTGATCTTCCAGCGCTCTCGATAAGGCTGCCACAGAAAGTGTTGCAGGAAGGGCTGGGTGAGGTTCGCAGAGTGTTGGGGAGGGACCGTGTGTTTATCCGGCGGATCGCTCGCTTTCACGTCGAGCTGGCTCTCCGCTCAGCTGTGAATTCGTGTTGATCCTTTCTCCCCTCTGTCTGCCAGTCTGCAAGAGCATGGGTTCTCAGAAGCAGAAAGACGAAAAAAAAAGGAACAGGTCTGTTCTGCATTTGTCATCGCATCAACCTTGAGACCTCTACGAAATGCAGCCGCCGTTCTACATTTCTATTTCACGAATATCATCTCGAGCACAACACATCTCCAAGGCAACTGCTCTCTCTCTCTCTCTCTCTCTCTCTCTCTCTCTCTCTGTCTCTCACCTCCCCCCCCCTCTCTCTCTCTTAGCCCCCGTCTCTCTCTCTCTCTCTCTCTATCTCTCGCTCTCTCTCATACACACACACATACACACACACACACACACACACACACACGCACACTCTCTCTCTCTCTCTCTCTTTCTCTCTCTCTCTCTCTCTCTCTCTCACTCACTCACTCACACACACACACACACACACACACACACACACATACACACGCTTTCACATTTTGCACCTACTTTCACTGTAATTTTCTTACACAAGCAAGTATATCGATTATTTCTTGTAGCATTCTCTTTCCACCGCCCTTACCATTTGGCTAACCGATCGGCGATCAAACACGTTAATCCATGACCACCTATCTTTTACTTCTATTCAGCCAAAATGGAAAAATCGTCTAGAATCATTGTAGCTTGTGCATACATCTCCAGTTAGGAACGTTCTATTCTGGTCATATAATTTTTTTTTCCACATCAAAAATAGGCAGCAATGGTGATAGTCTCCAGTCATGGTTGTCAATCTGTGTGACTAATTCTTCTATTCGGTACAAGTAGGAAATTGTAAAACATTTTCGCTGTAAAGTTTATTTCCAAACTGTGAACTATATGAAGGTAGTGCAGTTATGCCAGTGTACTCATGTTGCCAAACGTGAGCTCAAAAATGTTCCTTGAGTACCCAGTACCAATTAAGAAGCCGAAACGTCTTAAGCTACAATCCTTCGAAAGAAAATAAACTTGGGTGTTCTGGTGTTAATGCCTGGACATCCCGTAGGGTAGATTCAGCTGCTTAAGAGCCTACATTTACATCTCTACTCCGAAAGCTACCAAACGGTGTGTGGTGGGGGGTACCTCTGTAACAGTCTCACTTTCCTTTTCAGTTGGTGCAGTCTCGAATGTTTCGCGGGAAATACGATTACTAGTAAGCCTTTGTGTGGATCCGAATCTCATTTTATCTTCATGATGTTTTCACGATGTGTGCAGCAGTTAGGAATGTAACACAAGCGATCATTTGGAGCAAAAAAATGTCTACTATACACGAGCTGTAAGGTGTGTACCTTAACACCGCTGAGCACTTCTTCATCTTCGATACTGTCAAACAAACGTCTTCTACTGTAGCTTCTTTACTTTCCACACTTTGGTAGTTGGTGGTATGCTACAAATAGAGGCAAAAATTTCCAGTAAACATAGGCTATAAAGTGCGTAAGTGAAGACCTATAAGTAGTTGTTCGTCTTCGCTACTACGAAAAGATATCTCTTCGATTGAATCAGTTGCTCTTATATCATGGTATGCTTTTTAAGTCTCGTCTTTACAAGACTGTAATATCCCTGAATATTTACTGTTCCTCGAGGGACACCCTGTATTCCGTGAGTCTAGTGGGAACTTCAACAGTAGACAAGGCTGTGATGCAAAACGCCTCTCTTCCAGCGTCTGCCACTAGAGTTCATTGTGGATCTCCTGATTTCTTTCGAGCTTACTCAGTGAATCTGTAACGAAACGGTCTTCTTTAGACATTATCTGTTTCCTTCCTCTAACTTATGTGGCCCGGAACATGTACTGATGAGTAACACTCAAGTACTTTTCGAGCGAGTATTGTGTAAACCGCTTCCTTTTTTGACGGATTACATTTCCTCAGGATTCTTCCAATGAATCTGACTGGCATTTGCCTTACCAGTGATTAATTTTATGTAGTCGTTCCATTTAAAATCGGTCCGAAAGCATACTCCTCGATGTTTCAAGGAAGTAACTGCTTCCAGTTCCTGCAGTTATGTCATTACCCAAAGAAAGGATTACATTATGTTACATTTGTGGATGTTCAGGGTCAGTTGATACTCACTGCACCAAGCGTCGATTCTCTGTAGGTCTTCCTGCATTTCGTTACAATCTTCTAGCGTTTCATCATCCGCGAAAAGCATCTTGGAACGTCCGACCTTATCCACTATGAAGTTTATATACATTGCGAAAACTAATGGTTCAGTAACACACCCCTCGGGGCCGCCTGAAGTTACTTTTACGTCTGAAGTGTTGCCCCGTTCGGAACGTTATTCTGTGTTATGTTTGCTAGAAACTATTCATTCCAGTCATGCAGCTAGTCTGATACTCAGTATTTTAATCGCCAGGAGGCCATGGGGAACTGTATCTAACGTCTTCCAAAAGTCAAAGATTTCTACAAGAGTTATCATTGTAGTGGGATTGAAACACGTTGAACAAGATCGGGCAGGGAATTCAGCCTGCCACTGGAAAAGGATGGAGAAGAACACAAATCAGATAAATGAAAGGAACCACCTCAGCGTTTCCTGAGATGATGTATGGGGCACGTACAACAGCTTTACGATTAATAAAAAGAATGAACCGTTTGGAAAAAAGTAGTAGCATTTCTAATGGGAAACTGTTCTCTCTAAATTTCTTCCATGAGGCGTTTATGACTGTTTATTTACACATCAGTTTTGTTAAAAAATTTGTTTAATTTTTACAGAGGAATTTATAAAGTTTGTTTTGAAATGAAAATGGTTATTTATTTTAAACAAATATAGTATTCGTATATCACCAAAATTGAAATTTTTTAAAAAGTTTCTTTAGTATCTCAGTTCAAGGACGGCTCAAACTCGTAAACAGTAATCAGAAATTAGTAATGAATTACAAAAAATTAAATTTTGGAAAAAATTTTGTCTAGCTGACTTCAATATTTTCGCAGAACAAAATTTTCACTTTTTGCGGAATACCCATTTTTTCTGTGTCGTAGACGTGACGGTTGCACTATTTCTCTGTATATACCGTTATTTTCCCTAAGAAATGGCAGTCCACTAGAAGATCGCAGCTTTGGCAAGAGCTACTGGTTCAGATTCTTTTTCTCAATGATACTTATGGAAATCTTTGAAAACAGCCTCTTAATTGGGACCGGAGAGACAAATAGATTCAAGTTCGGCCTTGGTGAAACATGGTATCTGGTACACCCTTCTCATCATGTCTCTAAGGTCTTGTTCTGTGACCTACAAGTCCGTGGGATATTTTTGCTGAATCAAAGTTTTGTTATTGAAGTCAACGGTGTTTAGCACGAGCGATTTTTGTTATGGTTACGTATGTGAATGATCTGTTATTGTGCCTTTCCAGTGTATTACTCCATGAGTATTATCGATTTGGAAGTATTAAACAGAGCTTTTTAGTTTGTTTAAGAATTCTTGAAGATGAATTTGGATTCAAATAGTTCATGTCGGCTCTGTGTCGTCGCACCTTTTCTTTCAGATGAGCTGTTCTGATGCTTTGTTTGGAACTACGCAGGCTAATTTAATACTAACTTTCCACTCAGCACTGTTCGATGTGTATTTGCAAGGGATATAGAAGCGTTTTCTGACTTCATCTGAGGGAATATAGGTATGGTAACAGAAATGAAATAGATCCGTAAGTAGATTTAGTTGCTCCATCCTAGCATTGTCTAATGTAGTCCTACAACAATAGAGAATGCTGTAGTAGAGAAACAAGATGTACTGCCCGGTATATCTTATTAAACTACATCTGTTTTGCATTCAAGTCACTTCACACTCCAACAAAACCACAAAAAAATTAATTATTCAGTAAGGCATGAGTTTTCACAAATCTTCAGTTTATTTTGGGACAAATCTAAAAAAGTAAATGGAAAGGTCAGAGTTTAGCAAGTGGCTTAAAATTTTTTTCACTACTGAAACTTTGATATTATTTATTGCAAGAGGACATCTGTTTGTCCAACTAGAAAATGGGGTAATTGACCCTGTTATCTGACATGAATGAATTACAAACTCACCAAAATAATGAAGTAGGAATTCAATGTCCATTAAATGAAACAAGAAACACAATTAATTCGAATTGAAGCATCAAAGTGACTCATAAATCATCTGAAAAGAAATAATATTTCTAAATCAAAACTTAGGAAATATGATTGAAAGTCTTATGGTAAGATTATAATAACCACGTATAAGAATGAAACAGTTGCGGTCGCGAATTTGTACCGTCGTTGTCGTGGTTGAAGTATAAAGAACAGATAGTACTAGAGACGGGAAAGCGTTGCATCTGTGGCTGGAGATGGAGACAATTTGGTCATTCGAATCTGAAAGCCAGTTTTCAGAGTGAAGCTTGAGACTACTCAAACTCTATAAAAATTAAGTTACTCTTCCTATGGATTATCTTGCTATCGCAACTCGATCTCACCATATCAGTCTCTAGGTGGAGGCTAAAGGGTCTCTAGAATAAGACGTTGATGGCGCACCTACGACTCTCAAGTGCGGATAAGTTCAAGTCAGCCCGAAATGTAAGTGCTTTTCATCTGCTCGGAGATGGAATCTTGCGGCATGGGATGGCAGTAGACGAGAAGTCTGATGGTGAAGGTTCCTGGAGATGAATAAGTCGAATAGTCAAATGCCGAAAATCGAATGAATTTGTGTAAACAGATTGCTGAAAGGATAACTCGCGTTTGTGAATTTTGAGTCCTATACTCTATTCGGATTTGGTATGCAAGGAATGTTCTGAGCGCTCATCACTAAAAAGATTCATTGAAAGGTGCCGGTCCCCTTTCCTGAGTATTTTTAAGGCAGTAAGCCACTGACATGCTTCCTGCCATTTAGTGCCGAAAAAAGGCATCTTAATCCTTATCTCTTTCCATGGCCCATGAAGAGGGATCTCATCAGTGCAGTCGAGTTTCCAACTTCCAGTCAATTTATATTAAACATTCCTTACAGTTCTTACAACGCATAAACATTTCGTTTCTGCGGTACTGGCTTTCGGCGGCGTCCCACTCTTACAAATAGGTCGCAAACGGGAGGCGCTCTCAGTTTTCTGTCCTGTCTGGTCGCGTAACATTACGTCTCATTACACATATCACTTATTTCAGCCCGTGAAACAAAAGAAAATACAGCTAAAGGAGATGGTGACTTAAGACACAGGAAGGGGGCGATATGAATTACATACAGATTTTCCTCGCTTAATTCTCTGTGATGACCTTAAATCACTTCAGGCGAATACTGAGACTATTTTTTGAGCAAAGCTGTCGCAGCTACCTGCTACGTCTAGTTTAATAACCGCTGGCGGATCATTTTTTAAACCCATTGTTACTAGAGTAATAAATTTTACGTGTGATTCACTGTTAACACTCTACATGTTTCTAGAAAGATTCTAAAGTGGCCCTTGGGATTGTGTCGTGAACTCTGTACAGTATTTCAAAGAGATATCGGGGTTAGATTTTCTCAAGTATTATGTACATACACATTAATTGTCAATGGAATTAGATACGCCCAATTTATAGAGTTAACTCATTAACTTTCACTTTATGACGATGAAGTCGTAACAATAATTTCATGAGACTATCAAGACATCATTTATCTTCCAGGCGTAATTAAAGAGAGTTGTGATACCTGAATCCATGTTGCGCACATATCGCCCTACGGCGTTCGGGATGTGTTCAGCGGTATTGGTTTTGTATGATCTGGGAGGCGGGATATGGTGAGGGGCCAGGAGACAAAAGCAGTCTATAATCAGGAGGCCGTTCTCGAGAGATTCTGTCTGCTCGGGAGTAACAGAGTAGGACATTACTTAGTGGGGGTTCAAGTTTTCGAAAGTCCTCTACTGTTTTCCAATGAGAGACAGTGGTACATACAGCAGCGATCCTACGTCATCCACTGTATAACATCCACCACACCGGAATATCCGAGCCACAAGCCTGAATGGTATCGCCTAATGTGATTCTTGACGTACTTGCAGCCTAGCTTCTGCATGTATCAATATACGACACGACAAATCAGTGCATTTGATATTTCTCCATGCAATGAGCGTACAATACAGGTGCTACTGCGCACACAATGTCATATACACTCCTGGAAATTGAAATAAGAACACCGTGAATTCATTGTCCCAGGAAGGGGAACTTTATTGACACATTCCTGGGGTCAGATACATCACATGATCACACTGACAGAACCACAGGCACATAGACCCAGGCAACAGAGCATGCACAATGTCGGCACTAGTACAGTGTATATCCACCTTTCGCAGCAATGCAGGCTGCTATTCTCCCATGGAGACGATCGTAGAGATGCTGGATGTAGTCCTGTGGAACGGCTTGCCATGCCATTTCCACCTGGCGCCTCAGTTGGACCAGCGTTCGTGCTGGACGTGCAGACCGCGTGAGACGACGCTTCATCCAGTCCCAAACATTCATCAATGGGGGACAGATCCGGAGATCTTGCTGGCCAGGGTAGTTGACTTACACCTTCTAGAGCACGTTGGGTGGCACGGGATACATGCGGACGTGCATTGTCCTGTTGGAACAGCAAGTTCCCTTGCCGGTCTAGGAATGGTAGAATGATGGGTTCGATGACGGTTTGGATATACCGTGCACTATTCAGTGTCCCCTCGACGATCACCAGTGGTGTACGGCGAGTGTAGGAGATCGCTCCCCACACCATGATGCCGGGTGTTGGCCCTGTGTGCCTCGGTCGTATGCAGTCCTGATTGTGGCGCTCACCTGCACGGCGACAAACACACATACGACCATCATTGGCACCAAGGCAGAAGCGACTCTCATCGCTGAAGACGACACGTCTCCATTCGTCCCTCCATTCACGCCTGTCGCGACACCACTGGAGGCGGGCTGCACGATGTTGGGGCGTGAGCGGAAGACGGCCTAACGGTGTGCGGGACCGTAGCCCAGCTTCGAGGAGACGGTTGCGAATGGTCCTCGCCGATACCCCAGGAGCAACAGTGTCCCTAATTTGCTGGGAAGTGGCGGTGCGGTCCCCTACGGCACTGCGTAGGATCCTACGGTCTTGGCGTGCATCCGTGCGTCGCTGCGGTCCGGTCCCAGGTCGACGGGCCCGTGCACCTTCCGCCGACCACTGGCGACAACATCGATGTACTGTGGAGACCTCACGCCCCACGTGTTGAGCAATTCGGCGGTACGTTCACCCGGCCTCCCGCATGCCCACTATACGCCCTCGCTCAAAGTCCGTCAACTGCACATACGGTTCACGTTCACGCTGTCGCGGCATGCTACCAGTGTTAAAGACTGCGATGGAGCTCCGTATGCCACGGCAAACTGGCTGACACTGTCGGCGGCGGTGCACAAATGCTGCGCAGCTAGCGCCATTCGACGGCCAACACCGCGGTTCCTGGTGTGTCCGCTGTGCCGTGCGTGTGATCATTGCTTGTACAGCCCTCTCGCAGTGTCCGGAGCAAGTATGGTGGGTCTGACACACCGGTGTCAATGTGTTCTTTTTTCCATTTCCAGGAGTGTAGACGGTGTGGCGAAACAGCCCCCCACTAAGGGTGCGGAAAAAAATTGGTCACAAGAACTGTAAAAAATAACGGTTTACGATTAAAGGGATGAACTACGTCAGTGGTCCTAATCCTCTTCATGGTAGAAGAAATCTTTTCCTTAACTACGACTGTAAATGCATCTTGTCCAAGCAGCACCATAAAGAGACGTCTGCTAGCAGACAGACGTCTTTCGGTGATTACAATAATCATATGGCAATATTGTCCTTCCTTCGCACAGTTGCCGCCCACAAAACATGCGTGGTGGTGTACCTCTATATGGCAGTTTATGAAGAGCACACTCCGATCTGTAACAGAGGTAAATGTGACACGTTGCTCAGTCTCGATTGTGGAATGCCTGCTTTCCGGGGTGATTGTAAGACTATAAGACACAGGGAGATGGATAGGTGCTCCACCTTAAATTTAAAAACAAAAAAGGATAAGGATTAGAAATGAGATCTATCCTGATCACGAAGAATTACAAAAATGAACGAAGAGCAGCTCCCAAACATTCCCCGCCTTTTGTAATATCTAGGGGACCATCTTTAGATGCGGTGCCTTCAGTGGAATTACGGTCTTTCAGTGTCCTCCCCTTGGACTGCCACCCTAACGATGGTGGGGAGGGAAGAATGGTGGCAACACCTCAAGCCGATGAATGAAGACAGCAAGCCCTCAGCAAGAAGAAAAATGGCTCTGAGCACTATGCGACTTAACTTCTGAGGTCATCAGTCACCTAGAACTTAGAACTAATTAAACCTAACTAACCGAAGGATCACACACATCCATGCCCGAGGCAGGATTCGAACCTGCGACTATAGCGGTCGCTCGGTTGCAGACTGCAGCGCCTAGAACCGAACGGCCACTCCGGCCGGCTCAGCAAGAAGAGATTTAGAACGGGCGAGGAAGTATTGATATTAACTATGTTAAGTAACAACAAGCATATTGCCTACGCCTTGAAGTGCAGAAGAACAAGGAAAAGAGTATCATGACTGTTCGTCTTGTTACATATTTATTTCAGTTATTCTGTATTACACGGTATCAGTTCTTTCTATGCATGATCCAAGTTTCATAGAGCTAGTTTACTTGGCAGTGACCGACTATCCGAGAGTATTGCCCACCAGTGTATTTTAAACGTATGAAATTATTCTTCACCAACATTGTTGCGTTTTGCTTAGGGGCACGTGCATTGTGGGTTACTGTCGGTGCGTTCTTTTTAATATTAAAAGAATGAACTGTTGTGTCATAAACTGAGGTTAAATATAAATATGTAAAAAACGAAGTAAAATCTTGAAGATTTCATCATCCTTGAAACATGAAATATAGTACTGTACATAAACGGCTAAAAATGCAAACCTAAATTTACATTCCTAATGTGAGTATATTAGTAGTTTTATTACTTGTGAACAACACGTAGCTCACAAAGATAGAGCCTTGAGATGGAAACAAACTCCAGGCATTAATGATAAATTATAATGAAATGAAATGAAGCTGCCAATCGACGGAGTGATGGAACTACTAAACGTTGACGGAGTCTCATCATGAAGATTGTCCATGGTGAGAGTTCGGTTTCAGGACTGTATCTTTCCTTGGGAACAAAAGCCATCCTCCCAGTTCCTATGTCACCAGGTTCGGACATCTTCATGAACATGAAGTGGCTATTGCCAGTTGGCATTTAAGTTCATTATTACACGCTAAGGCACTGCGTTAACTATGCATGAATTTTATGCACATGGCATGATGGCGGCTGATTAGTGACTGACGATTACACAGGTTATGATGACTTGAATGTGATAGGTGTAAAAGATAATGATTCGGAAATGACTGCTCTCAATAGCTAAGCAGCCACAAGGGCCCCTTGAGCTTCCAGGCTTCTTCACTCCCTTGGTTCGCCGGTTCTATACCTTCCGGTTTCGATACGTACCACAGGAAGGATAAGAATTACTTGCCAACTTCGTGTACCCCTGTAGGAGGGGTGGAATGCCAGCTTCGGGTTGCAACTCAGAAACCCTAATGAAGTAACGCACATGTAACGGGCGCCGCAAGGCTGTATTCCGCAGCCCTTGTGACTTTTGCATCTTGTCTGAATCAGCGTGAGCCCACTCAGGACATGCGTACTCCGAAACAGGACGATACCGTCTGAAACAGCCATTCGCAGTTACTACACAAAGCAAAGGCTGAACGCTAGTCTTCGGTGCGATCGACGAGGCTTCCGCTGCAATGAAAGTGAAGTTGAATGTGATGCCCCGCTCTGTCCCGCGAGGTTAATTTAAATCGAGTTGCGTTCACGGTATGTAAAGTAATTGGAAAAACAAAAGAAACTTACGTAGGTAGTGGGAAAACATAAAATCTAGTAATGTAAGAACAGTATGTACTATGGCCACAGCGTAAGGCAAATGTGAAGTGCTGACCACGTCTTTTGCTGACAGAGGCTCTACATTCTGCCTCAGTTCCAATCGTTGAAAGACAGTCTTCACTGTGTCCATGCGCCCCTACATCTAAAAGTGGTGGCCGTTTGAAACTTTACCAAATTTTTAACGTTCGCTGCCATTTTGAGAAGTTTATCAACTTTTCTCTGTGTGACCGCAATAGAAACCCGACTCTCGATTTCAGTTCCTCAGAACTTTAGAAATCTGGTTAGTCCATTGCCCTTTCTCTCGGAATTTTTGTTAAGAAAATTTGTAATTAAAATGTATATTTAATTTAAGGAAACTAGAAATACAATAACTACAGCTAAAACTAGTTCAAGTGTGTGTTGATCAATGAAAAACGGCTCAGAATATGTAATTGCAGAGGTTGATTATTTATTACTAACTTTCTCTTTCCTGAATGAGATTTTCACTCCGCAGCGGAGAGTGCGCTGATATGAAACTTCCTGGCAGATTAAAATTGTGTGCCCGACCGAGACTCGGGACCTTTGCCTTTCGCGGGCAAGTGCTCTACCATCTGAGCTACCGAAGTACGACTCACACTCCGTCCTCCCAGCTTTACTTCTGCCAGTATCTCGTCTCCCACCTTCCAAACTTTCCAGAAGCTCTCCGGAGAACCTTGCAGAATTAGCACTCCTGAGAGAAAGGATACTGCGGAGATATGGCTTAGCCACAGCCTGGGGGATGTTTCCCGAATGAGATTTTCATTCTGCAGCGGAGTGTGCGCTGATATGAAACTTCCTGGCAGATTAAAACTGTGTGCCCGACCGAGACTTGAACTCGGGACCTTTGCCTTTCGTAAGCAAGTGCTCTACCATCTGAGCTACCGAAGCACGACTTACGCCCGGACCTCACAGCTTTAGTTCTGCCAGTATCTCGTCTCCTACCTTCCAAACTTGACAGAAGCTCTCCTGAGTTTCATATCAACGCACACTTCGCTGCAGAGTGAAAATCTCATTCTGGAAACATCCCCCAGGCTGTGGCTAAGTCATGTCCGCGCAGAATACTTTCTTTCAGGAGTGCTAGTTCTGCAAGGTTCTCAGGAGAGCTTCTGTAAAGTGTGGAAGGTAGGAGACGAGATACTTTCACAAGTAAAGCTGTGAGGACCGGGCGTGAGTCGTTCTTCGGTAGCTCAGATGGTAGAGCACTAGCCCGCGAAAGGCAAACGTCCCGAGTTCGAGTCTCGGTAGGGCACACAGTTTTGCTTTAATTTGCCAGGAAGTTTCAACTTTCTCTCTGTTAGAAACATTGCACAGGTTTGCATGTATGCATTTGGAAACGTGTCCTGCCTAGGAAGGCCTTTGTGCTACTGAACACAGCTATGACCATTCTGCCACGGGCATAGGACCACTTGGGTACAGCTCGCCGCCCACATGCTATTCTCTGCGGGCGAAAAGAATACCGTATGATGAAGTGTCGTCTGTACACATTATTGAGGAGTTTGTTTCTGGACGATATGACTGCTTGCTGGTTCTTTTAGTCAGTAAACAGTTTTAACTTATTCATTGCAGTGTCGTCATTTCACGCAGGTATTCCATCTTCCATAATCGATAAAAAAGTTTAATACAATTCTGAAATGACAATTATTCTGTAACTGGCTCATTGCTACCAAATTTTAGCTCGTATGCTAAATCCTGGTTGGGCTAATTTCGGGTACTTTTGCTCTCAATATTTCCAGAGAGAAATCAGATCAGGTTTAAATTAATGTCATTTACTTTGCCGCTCGTATTTTATACATTCAAGAAACGACGTGTTCCCAATTTCCTGTCTCATTCTTTGAGGGTTCGTTACGGGGACTAAGTACGGAGAAACTGTCACTGAAATTAGTTCCTGGATACTTTTTGTTTCAAAACCGAGATTAATAAGAATAGCAAAGAGTTGCACTCCCCTGTGTCTCCTGGGCGATGGATACAAAATTACTATTGGTGACCGTGAGATCAAATACACTTGCAGTCAGCATAGTAGTTCGATGAGAACGCAAGATGCAAAGACACAAAGGAAATAAACGGTATACGCATGCCACGTTGTGTAGTATGTGTCTTTTTCTCTACTGATGGTCCATATTCTGGTCCACTATTCCGGTCCACTAGCACAAAAACGGTTATCAGTTGGTCTTCTTGCTTCATTATTCACTTGTTGACAAATGTAAGTGCCAGCGGAATTACAGTGCATCACTGTCGCCTTTTCACCAAGTACATACAGAATAAAAATACGTTGTTTCACGTGTTTATCCCTATAATATGGAAATGGTGTAGTACCTGCGAATTTAGAAGCATTTTCGAGCGATTTTGTGTGTTTTAGTTACCTCTACAAAGTAAATGGTCAATAAGCGACCCTCAGTGTGGGTTCACAGAACCATACTACAAGTAATATCTACCTGTGAATGCCGTTGCTGGAACGTTAGTGCGAATAGGTACGTTGTTAGCTCATTGCACTCATAGTTGTCGAAGTTAGTTCTTACGAAGCGGGAGCTACCACTTCTTTTTTACGTAGTTGTTTGTGAAGGAACACTCTTCAAATCTTACCACTAAGAAAAAGTTTGCGGCAAAACTACAACAGTATCCGGGGTGAGCGTACAACAGACACCTTCTCCATCGAGCTACATAGACGTGATCTTTTGTGATACACGAAGGAGCTGGGAGAAAGCCCCCTGATACACCAACCCCTGAAATGTTTCAGAAACTACGTTACAGCGTGAAGAAGGAAGGGAGGAAAGGTTGGCGTCCTGCCGACTTTCCGACGAGGAAGTTTCCAGCGATGGAGCACAAGCTGTGTTGAAGCAAGTTGGGTGGGGGGGGGGGGGGGGGAGGGAAGAAAACAGTACATACCTTTATTTGTCAATGGAACCATCCTCGCATTTCCCTTAAGTTGATTGGGAAACCATGGAAAACCTAAATCTGGGCGACTGGTTGAGGATTGGCTATCCTTTCGTATGCGGCCCCACTGCCTTACCACCGAATAGTTTCGCTAGAAAATTATTGGCAGGAAAGGAGAATAAACAATACACTCCCTATGTCACTGTACACATGTTGGCTGATTATTAAAGCAATTTCCGCTAAGAAAAAGGAACAACGAACTTAACCGACCTAACATGAAAGTAACTGAACTTACAAATTCGTTGCGTCTCATTTTAGATTCACCCAACCTTCGCGATAGACTATGTGAACCTCTTGTCTTCTTCAGTCAGCTCCGCGGGCCACAAATCCAGCAGTGAGAGTGCTTTGTTAATGCAAGCGTCATTAATTCTTGGCAACGGCGCCGTTGTTCATTTCCGTGCGGCATCGGCGATAATTCTCTTCATGTGCCAACTGGGTGGTTTTTACTCTCCCTTCCCTCTCTGAATACACTCCTGCCTTCCGAATAACAAATAAATCTGCCGCCTAAGAGCCTAAAAAGTGGAAATTGTGTGGTCTGACCTCGTTGCTCGTCGCTATAAATTCTGCGGTTTAGTGTAATTTAGCATACCCTGCCTGAGATGCGTTGTGCGGGAAAATTACTTTTAGAAACGTATAATCTCAGCGCATCGTGTTGCAAATGGATGTTGATATTGGAATGAGCACCAAATACCTGCTCTTTCCACATTCGTGAATAGTCCTGGATTCTCAGACACTAGACGGAGAGCTACGCACTGTGTGTGGGAAAGAAAACTGCACTTATATCGCAGTTCCATCATTTCTGTGAGTTAAACACGGAAGGCAGAAGTTCTGATTCTATCATTTTCCTCTATACCCTTCTGTCGGCGAACGAGGAGGTGTCGAGAAAATAAAAAGTTCGACAGTACGTCATTGTCAATGGAAAGCCTTCTTTCAGATTTAGGGAAAGCAGGGAAAGCGTATGATAATATTTGGTCCCTGTTGCTTTGAGCTACAAACACAGTCCAGGATGAAGAAAATTTTCAAATAAACGTTCAAGTGGTGAGTCGTTAAAGCAATTTTTACGATTATGTAGTTTTGCCCACAGTAGATGCAAACGTGCTTAAGGTTACGCGTTGTTACTTTATAACGTCGTATTTCTGTACTACCTATATCCCACCTAAAGAAGAGGACTGCTGTCTCACTGATATAACATTATTTATTAGGTTTTTAATCTTTTTTTGGAGATTTTATAGTAGTAAAACTACAATCGATTTGTTAAAGCATGCAGAGAAGGATGGAAAAACTAGCAGAGCGGCACCAGTTCTTGTAATTAGTTCTTTAGTACTTTGCACGGTTTCATACACAAACGCTGTGTTTTCGTGTAGACTGGCAGTTTTTTGTACAATACGAACCGAAACAAATCACTATAATATTACAGGTGATATTATGCTGAAATATCAAAGGTATTAAAACAGGATGACAGCAACGTGAGATTCATAGGCGCAGCTAATTGATATTTTAAAAAGAAACCACGCCGGTAATTATATAGAACCATAATTGGTGATTCGCTCGTAGCGGCTACAGTTTTAAACGTTTTCGTAGTCCCAAAGCTTTTCCCCTAAATACAGGACGGCAACCTTACGAAGTGGAATGTAAGTAACGTAATGTTTGCAGTTTTCTGGGTTTTCTACTTTCTTTCATAGTATTTATATACAGTGACGACCAACCTTATCGTTGAAATACTACAAACCTGTATCTTAGACAGTCTACAAATAAAACAATTTATTTAAAGTCACCAAGAAAAGTATTTCAGACATATACTTTTCAACTTTTGAAAGCAAATGAGCTTGCCTAATTGCACTGGGAAATCAAGTTCCAAAAATTGTTACATTTACGCCTTACAAGAAGTCATAAATATTTTAAAACCGAATGTATCTGTCAGTATCGTCTTCTACTGTTAGAAAACTGTTAAAAAAATATGTATCTAGCCTGTATAAATGGAACGTATCCCCGCTCTTAAAAAGCGTACGGTGGCCCTGAGACACGAAGTACTGATGAGGTTGCGCGGCCGCTACTTATTGTCTTTACTCAATATAATAGTGACACTGCTAAGGCGGTCGCTGAATGTCATGGAAGGCGGCGAAAGCAGAGCTGACAGATGATGACGATGATGTTGGTTTGTGGGGCGCTCAACATCGAGGTCATGAGCGCTCGTACAAGTTCCCAATCTTGGTAGTTCCAATCTCGCTACTTCCCGAAGGATGACGAGAACACAAACACTCAATCCCCCGGCGGAGAAAACATCCGACCCGGTCGGGAGTAGAACCCGGGACCCCGTGATCCAGAGGTAGCAACGCTAGCCACTCGACCACGAGCTGCGGACAGTGCTGACTGAGTCGTGAACGTCATTTCTACATTTCCAAAGGGCAGGCTGAGCCATAGAGCCAGGAACTCAGCGGTACAGCAGGAAGACAGGACGACTGCGCCATCAGCAGCATTTTGTTTTAGATTGATGCGGCCCACCACTAATGCCTCTCCTGAGCCAACCTCGTCACTCAATGCATTCCATACATTTCTTTCCTTCGCCGACTCTGGGGAGAAGTTCCTCATTCCTTACCTTATCAGTCCACCTTATTTTCGTCAATCTTCTGTAGCACCATATCAAAATTGCTTCGATTCTCTTCTTTCCGATTTTCCACCGTCCGTACAATGCCGAGCTACAAACGTAAATTCTCTGAAATTTCTTCATATCATAATGCCCTATGTTTCATACTAGTAGCCGACCGGTGTGGCCGAGTGATTCTAGGCGCTGAAGTCTGGAACCGCGCTACCGCTACGGTCGCAGCCTCGAGCATGGATGTTTGTGATGTCCTTAGGTTAGTCCGGTTTAGGTAGTTCTAGGTTCTAGGGGACTGATGACCTCAGATGTTAAGTTCCATAGTGCTCAGAGCCATTTGAACCCGGACGCACTGTATGCGTCAGAAACGACAACCATGGCCTTTTTCCAGCACTAGTCTGCTTCGTATGTCCTCCTCCCTCAGTACGTCATGGGTTATTTTCCTGCCAGGTTATCAAATTTCCTTAACCCTCATTTACTTCGTGATCGCTTATCTAGCTGTTTTAATGTTTGCTGCTACACAGTACGTGCGTCTTTCTTCATTTTACTCTTAATCCGCATTCTGTACTCATTAGACTGTTCATTACTTTCAGCAAATCCAGTAATCAGTGAGGACGACAATGTCGTCAGCAATTTATTATTGATATCCTTTCACCTTGAATTTTAATTCCAGTCCTACACTTTTCTTTTATTTCCTCCACTGGATATTCGATGGCTGTGGGGCAAAAGACTACATCCCTGTATTACACTCTTTTTAATCCGAGCACTTCGTTCTTAGTCTTCCACTTTTATTGCTTCCTATTGGCTCTTATACACATAACATATTACCGTCTTTCTCCATAGCTTACCGATATTTCTTTGAGAATTTCGAACATCTTGCACCATCTGACATTGTCGAACGCTTTTTCCATATCGGCAGATCCTATGAATGCGTCTTCATTTGTCTTTAGTGTAGCTTCCATTTATTAACGGCAGAGTGAGAATAGCCGCTCTCGTGCTTCTATCTTTCCTGACGCCAAACTGCACATCCTCAATTTCCTTTTCCATTCTTCTGCATATTAATCTCGTCAGCAACTTTAAGGCATAAGCTATTAAGCTGGTTGTGCGATAATTCTCGGCTCTTGTAATCTTGGGAACTGCGTGGATGATGTTTTTCCTACAGTCAGGTGGTATACCGCCAGACTCATACATTCCACACACCAACGCGAATACTCGTTCTGCTGCCACTTATCCCAATTATTTAAAAAATTTTGATGGCATGTTGTCTATGCCATCTGAATTAGTCGATCTTAAGTCTTTCGAAGCTCTTTTAAATTCTCATTCTAATACTGGATCCCCTGTCTGATCTATATCGACTCCTATCACGTAATCAGACAAGTGCCCCCCTCATAAAGGTCTTGAACGTACTGTTTCCACTTATCCTCTTTCTCCTCACCATTTAATAGTGGAGTTCCCACTCCAGTCTTTGAGTTACCACTGAGGGTTGTCTTGACTTTCCTACATGCTGGGTCAGTCCTTCCGACAATTATTCCATTTACAATTTTGCCACATTAATCTTGTTGCCAATTGTGCCTTAGCTTCCCTGCACTTCTCATTTATTTCGTTCGGAAGGGACTTGTACTCCTGAATTTCCCTTAACATTTTTTTTTACTTCCGTCTTTCACTGATCAGATAAATTATTTCTTCGATTATGCATAGTTTATTTGTACCTTTGCTTTTTCATCCAGTCCGCAGCTCGTGGTCGTGCGGTAGCGTTCTCGCTTCCCGCGCCCGGGTTCCCGGGTTCGATTCCCGGTGGGCTCAGGGATTTTCTTTGCCTCGTGATGACTGGGTGTTGTGTGATGTCATTAGGTTAGTTAGATTTAAGTAGTTCTAGGGGACTGATGACCATAGATGTTAAGTCCTATAGTGCTCAGAGCCATTTGAACCATTTTTTCCCTCCAGGTTCTATGATCGCCCATTTTAGAGATATCCATTCCTCTTCAGAGAACTTTAAGCTACTCTCTTAAGTCTTTTCTGTTTATCCATCCTATTTCTTTGCACACTGATTTTCTTCTGATTAGTCTCTTTAACCATAGCCTACTAAATTGCATTCTAGCTGGTGGGCCATCACCGGAATCACTTCAGCAACAGCCGACCTTCTGCCAAGGAGGGTGACTGCTACGCCTGCGTGGCATACTGGCACTTTGCTCCTCTGCTTATAAGGATGAACACTGTTATTGAGGGGTCTGTTCCTCAACGAATCTCCACGCATCACGACGGCCCTCCGCGCCTACATACGCGTGTTGCCTTGAGCTGCAGACCTGTGCCCAGATAATACACGTGCTGCTGCGGCCTCCAGGCGTAATGCTGAATCCTGCCCAACCAGTCGCTTCATAGTAGCCGCTGGCTGCCCGTTCCATCTCCGGCGCCGCGCGCACTGTCATCATCATACGCCCAAGGAGTGTTGTCGCCGCAGAGCGTCGCTGCAGGTGTTGAAGTTAGCTCTCCAGTGCAATGTGCGATAAACAACGACGTATCTTGAGCTGCCATCAGTCATCATCCTGACAACAACCTACCGCCTCAACTCAACCTTGCCACAGTAGAGGTCATCCATCCAGTGATCAGCAATGGTTTTGCAGAGCGAGCTATTGTAATAACATTAAAGCAAAAGTATTATTATAACCATCACATCTATAGCGTTTATTTTACTTATTACAAAATAAGAAAATATACTGTGTAGTACAGGTACCAGTCGCCATCCTATCTTTTATAAGTGTGTGTGTATCCTGAAAGACTTGATAGCAAGGGTCTAGACTTAAAGATTGGGTAGAACACTGCACGAGAAAGTGGTCGTTCCCGTATTTCCATCATGGAGGACCATCATACAAAACGCTATTGTAAGAGTACGTTAAAATGTGTTGCACTGAAAGTGCACAGAGTCAGCATGAGTATGAAATGAGATGTGCAGATAGACGAATTTGGCATTTGGACTCGTTAAGATAAGGCCTAGATGAAGAGCAGCCGCCACTTAGGTATAATGAGCATGACACCCTGACCCGATCGCCTACATCACTTACTTAAGTAATGTTAATTTTGGTTCGTACTTTTTTGTGAGTGGGAATAAACTACGATTGTGCTTGCTGAAATATTGTAAATTAAATAATGTAGAGGAGACAGAATGAATAGGTCTAAGCTCGGGATAAGAAAAAGAAAATTTTCTTAACCATCTATTGAGAATGAAATGTTTTGTCGATATCTGTTAACTGTGGAAAGACTGTAGGTGATAATTAGTCTATTACTGAAATTGTAATTTGACTAACTTCCATTTTGACTTCCGTCAAACAAATTTTAGAGGGAGATGGATATGTGATAACATGTGAAATAGTTTTTATGAATTTCGAATACTGCTAATGAAAGTCGATAATATTAAATATTATGTCATTCATGTGCATTGTTCCGAATATGAAGAAATATTGTAGTATCTCCCTTCTGTCCAAATTTGGTCTTGTGTTCTATGCAATTAAGAATAATAATTGGTTTAATGTTACGAATTTTAGTAAGTATGATATTATCCAGAATGAGATATTCACTCTGCAGCGGAGTGTGCGCTGATGTGAAACTTTCTGGCAGATGAAAACTGTGGGCCGGACCGAGACTCGAACTCGGGACCTTTGCCTTTCGCGGGCAAGTGCTCTACCAACTGATAATTCACGCCGGGCAAAATTATATTTTGTTGCCTTAAAGAGTATAGAAACCAAACTGGAAGATGTATGCAAATGTTTTGTACACACATTTTTTTATGTGAGGAAGGAGTAAATACTGACTTGTCCTTAAATACAATTAAAGTGGAAGTTTATAGCTACCTGGCCGTATGGCGGGACAAAGTCAGGTTGGTACCCACCACCATTTGGGGAGTTCATAGAAACGTCTTAGCTTGTCCTCTGGGCTCGGCTAGAAGTGGGATTCTTCAATGAAGACAATTCTACACAGTCAATGTGATTACAAGCCGTCGACGTGTGTGGAGACGCCCTATACAGTGGTCCTCCAATCAGTTCAGGATGTTGGCGATCCAACGCGCCAATTGGGCAGAATCTGATACAGTATCTCTCAGGAGGACATACATCAACGTTATCAGTCAATGCCGAGACCAACAACTGTTTCCATAACGGCGAGATATGGACCACCGTGTTAATAACACGCTCAATCTGTGAAGCTCTTTCTCTTGAATAAACTATGAAATTTTTCTGAAATCGTAATCATTTGTAAGGCTGTAAATATAAATGTCGGCTACCGATTCTCGTCCCATTCGGATAATTCCTTCGTGGTGTATCGTTTTTTGTTTTGTTTTTTTCTAATGTTGTTTTTATGGAATGCGTCCTTACGACCCTCCCCAGGTCGTCATGTGTCTGGACGCGTATGAGTTTGCCCTTGTAAGACCTCAGGCGAAGAGAGGCACCTCGAAATTAGTAACAAAGCTGTCTAATTACAGATGCTGGACGATGCGGTAATGATCAACCCACTGGTGAAGTCCCTATTTAGTTGTAAATTTTATTTCCAGCTTCACTAAATTTCAAGTGAGCATTTACATGCGCTATTGTTTCAAATGCAACTAACGTTGAACAACATTATTTGCATGTCCGGCGTTTCCTGCAGCGATGAGTTCGCTACGGCTATAAATAAAAATTAAGGATACTGCTATCAATTAAGAATACGTACTCGTATTTTTCAGAGTACGTTGGTAGTCATCAGCTTAGGCGCTAACGCTTGTTTGACAGGTGTCTTGCGGCAGGGAGTGTTGCTACACGCTTCGACGTGTTTATCCGTTCAGAGTAGTCACACAAAGAACAAAACTGCGCGGTCAGGCACTGAAAACCGTACCATACTGAACAGACCGCCGGGTCACCCTCAGTCATTTACCATCAGACACGGTATTGGCAGGGAGGGGGATGGGGAGACATACGGTCAGGCCACCGCATTCCCGGCCGTTGTCGACGCTCAGAGCTTGGAGCCCCCGCCTCTCTATGATGTTGCTTCTAGCTGACATCACAAAGTTAAGTACACCGTGATCTAGTCCTCCCACCGAGCAGAAATACCTCGAAGAATTTGGTAACAAACCCCATGGTGCCCAGCATGAGGGTCTGTCGCATTGACCACTGGGCTAACCTCATGTGGGTGATCGGTTTATCGACATCTTTTAATACACAATTTCTTAGAAGCAGTGTATGCAACTTTAAAACATATAAAAAATAATTTATATCATCTTTTGCTTCGGTATAAAAGAATAAATATTCTGAGCTCTGCAGTAACCATTTTGGAATCCTTCACCCGATACCCGATAAATGCAGAGTGAATGTTCTCCTTGTAAGCTTGTATTACGGCAGTGACCGTACACTGTTGTTAGAATCAGCCTTCCGCTACTTGAGCCACTGTGGACGGAAAATTATTTACCGAATGGATACCCAACTCTACAAGAATAGCTTTCAGACTTAGCGCTTCTGGATTTGAGGTGTTAGTGGCGTTCGTGTGTGTGTGTGTGTTTGTGTGTGTGTGTGTGTGTGTGTGTGTGTGTGTGTGTGTGTGTGTGAGTTTGGGATTTATGAGCGCTCAACCTACAAAGTGACACTCACTCCCAGTGGTGCTCGTGTCGTGGCTTGCCGCTAGGAGCCGATACTGGTATGGCAACGTAGGGTTGAAACGCAAGCGTCAGTTGCAGACAGTCAAAATGAGTCTGGATAAGGTTACCACCGTTTTACTTGTAAAATGGTTTTATCGGTGCTGGTGCTCTTCGGGAGTATCGACGCATTAAAGGAATACGCAGAGATCTTCTTTCCGCGCTGAGGTTGAAGAATATGATTCAGCAGATCGAATTAACTAGTGATTTTTAAATGTCTCCTGGCAGAGGCCTTCGCATAATTGCGTCACAAATTGTTGAAGAAATTACTGTTGCTATTATAGAGATCGCTGGTATATTCGATCTAGAAACAGTGAACGAGTTGTGTCATGACAGATAAACATTCCATGGCCCACCGTTCGAAAAGTGCTGCCAACGATTGTGAAATGGTATCTCTGGTGCGGTTGCAGGTTGTGGTGGATGAGTGACGTTTGTTATCTGGAGTCTAAACGTGCTAGGCAATTACTAAATGTTACTGTCTCAAGTGGGAGTTAAAATGTGTTTCGTTCAATGGTTTATTCGTTATTACTTTTCCACGTGTCCTTATAAATGGTTCCATAAAGTTTCATTGTCCAAAGATCATTCGTTTCCCATGGGGGCGTTCTCAAGTAACGAAAGGATAATTACAACCACCCTGTAGCCTGCAACTTACGGTCACTGATGAATGTATTTATGTTGGTCGATCTTAAGGTTACGTACGAAGACTTTAGATAAATTCCATTTGGAGTAACGAATGACAGCTGTCTTTCAATGTCGATTAACGTAAAGTAATGTTTGTAACAAACAGAAGCCATTTGATAGTCTCAGATTACAAGATTAGTGGCGAACGTTTTGAGCTCGTCACATAGCATAAGAACTTAGGAGCAGTTCTAAAATACTTAGATATTTAGGAAGGGGTCTGTGAAAACTCAAGAACATCTGTAAAGAAAACCACATAGAAGAAGATAATACTATAAAAGATTGAGTAGTTTTGGGAGATGCTACTAGGACGGCAAACGGTTGCTGTAGCGCTTATGACAATGTAACACATATTCTCTAGGAACTTACAAGCCATTTCTTGAAAGAATGATGGCATAGTGCTCTCGAACCTATGATGGATGAAATCGGAGAACTAATATTTCAAGAAAAGTGTTCCACCACTGTGCTACTGCCCTCGTATGTTACGTGCGCTGGTCACTAAAATGAGACAGCAAATATTACGGAGGTTACAGAGGCACACGGTGAATCATTTTTCGCCCGTTAAATACGCTAATCGAACGTAACTGAAAATCGATCTTGTCGCTACGACGTATACTTTAACGTGCACTGTGCAGTGGTTTCCGGTGTTTATATGTAGATGTACGTAGCTGTCGATATGGGCGACAAGACAGATGTGGATCATGCATTTCTACACGAGGAACCAAAATTATCTAACTTTGCTACCCATTTATATCCAGTTGTTTGTTTAGCTCAGTTGATGCCTTGATTCTTTTTCTCGTTCTTGTGAAAAAATCGTAATTTTATCTGTTTCTGTCTGTTATTATGTACAAGATAATTATAGTGTTAGGAGCAGATAATTTTCTATCATTCCTCAGAGTTTCCCAGGCAGCCATAAGGCTTTTCGAGATCGTTGGTCGGGTGGGTCGTCCAGTGTCCGATTTTTTACTAAACTGTTCGGTTTTCAGCACCGTTTCTAGTGTTCGATACCGAAGTGTGACTGGTTCGGTAATTTTAGAATTACATTAAAATGTCTAATTTATTGATTTGTAAATGTATAATGCAGCCAAACTGCAAAAATTATTATCTTTAGATGTTGAAAGTCATGTGGTATGGGATTTTTTGAATTTTCTATCAGTGCTAAAGGAGTGGAGATGCTTAAACAATGCTTTGCTTTTATTAATCAAGATTATTAATCTGTGCTTCGCCATATAACAGTTACGTGGGCACCTTTACTGCTAGCTGAGGAAAGGGTTTCGCTTGGAAAGTGATCAAAATGTTTTTCCACCAAGATGGTGAGAATGAGTGCAGAAAGCTTAATTTGTCTATCGTCGCTAATGAAGAAAGTGGAATCCCGGAATGCACATTTATTTTGGAAATCGTTAATAAAATTTATTTCTGAAGCCTATTCAGATTTTAAAATCGGAATACATAAATCCTGTACAATTATACACCGAAGCGCCAAAGAAACTGGTATAGGCAAGTGTATTCAAATACAGAGATACGTAAACAGGCAGAACACGGCGCTGCGCTTGGCAGTACCTTTATAAGACAACAATGTCGCAGTTGTTAGATCAGTTACTGCTGCTACAGTAGCAAGTTATCACTATTTAAGTGAGTTTGAACATGGTGTTATAGTCGGCGCAAGCGATGGGATACAGCATCTCCGAAGTAGCTATGGAGTGGAGATTTGATAGTACGGCTATTTCGCAAGTGTACCGTGAATATCAGAAATCTGGTGAAACATCAAATCTCCGACATCACTGTAGCCGGAAAAAGACCCTGCAAGAACGGGACCAACGACGACTGAATTGAATCGTTCAACGTGACACAAGTGCAACCCTCCCGCAAATTGCTGCAGATTTCAATACTGCGACATCAGTATGTGTCAGCGTGCGAATCATTCAACGAAACATCATCGGTACGGGCTTTCGGAACCAAAGGCCCACTTGAGTGCCCTTGCGCGACACAAATTTACACCTGACCTGGGCCCGTCAACACCGACATTGGATTGTTGATAACTAGAAACATGTTGCCTGGTCAGACGAGTCTCGTTTTAAATTGTATCGAGCGGTTGGACGTGTAATGGTATGGAGACAACGTCATGAATCCATGGTCCCAGCACATGAGCAGGGGCCTTTTCAAGCTGGTGGAGACTCTGTAATGGTGTAGGGCATATGCACTTGTACGGGACCCATAACACGTCTAGATAAGACTGTGACAGGTGACACATACGTAGGCATCCTGTCTCATTATCTCCGTCCATTCATCTCCATTGTGCATTCCCATGGACTTGAGTAATTCTAGCAGAACAGTGCATCACCTCACATGTCCAGAATTGCTAGAAGATGGCTCCAGGAACAAACACTCTTCTAAATTTAAACACTTCCGCTGTCCCCCAAACTCCTCTGAAATAAAAATTATTGAGCATATCGGGGATGCCTTGCAATGTGCTGTTCAGAAGAGATCTCCACCCCCTCATACTTTTACGGATTTATGGACAGCCGTGCAGGATTCATGTTGTCAGTTCCCTCCAACACTACTTGAGACATTAGTAGAGTCCATGCCATGTCGTGTTGAGGCACTTCTGCGTACTTGCGTGGGCTCTACACGATATTAGGCAGGTGTACCAATTTGTTTGGCTATTCAGTGTATAATATTATGGTCAGATCAAAAGGATATTCAACCAAGTAAGAACAATTGTCTCTTCGGAGCAAAAGCTAACAAATAAATGTTAAAGCTAAACGACGTTGAGCGAAATAAATTCAAAAAAGGAGTTTTCGGAGCCTACCAAAGAGCCGAAGATTCTGTTAAAAAGATGTTTCACTACCAAAATTCTCCCTTTAAGATTTTCATCAACTTGATTGTAAGAAAAGTAACTCCTACATAAGAAAAATAAGCACAAGCATCAGAGATGGTGATTATTGAACAAGACTTTGATAAAAATAGTTTATACGATGAGATCCTGAAGGTAATTGAAACTGTGGAACAATATCAAGTGAAGCTTGGCCCACAAACTCAGTTTCGCGGGAAACGACTAACATACAAAACTATGAAAGGGTTGATGGCGATTACACGCAGAAATGCCTATGTGGAAAGTGTCTTCAGTCACATGGTCTGACGCTAGAAATAAACTGAATATCGACATGGCAAAATCAGAATTATACATTCCTTGAAATCTGAAGTTTGCAACATGCAACGAGGATAAGGAAACAATTGAAGGTGACATAAATTTTTAAAATCCGTAACTAACAAATATAATTTTTCGTGTTTTCTAGGCGTTTAACTGTGCTCACCCTCCACCCTCAGCTCAGCACATTCTTTCGCCAGAATATGTCCGGCAATTTTGTCAGTTAACCTGGCAACCCTAGTGCTCACGTAATATGATAGATTTGCTCAGCGGATACTCAGTCGTCTAAGTTAAATTTCAAACCGTTGCAAGGCACTGTGTCACATTATCTAGGTAATAGTACTGCGGTAAGAGTCGTAATTTAATATATTTTATGTGTTGAAATATTACCAAAGTCGTAATGTATTCCTTGAAGTACACAAGCCCAATGATCGTTGCTTCGCATTAGCACATTCACATGGACACGAGAATCAGTCGTAATTATTCGCCGACACGGGAAGAGCGACTTTCAAGTAAAATGTCTTCCTTGCACGGGAATATACGTAATGCATGTACGAGTACCGGTTATAGACACTTGGTTGGTGACGTATTAAAGTTTGGATCTGGCCGTGGGTAGTGCTCCGGAAGCCAACACATGCAGCAAAAAAATACGTGTGGACATAAGCGGTCATACAAAAACTCACAGAGGCCACTTGCAGAGGAGAGATCTTGGAAAATGACATTTCGGTAGTAACTGTTTCATTTTATTCTGAAGAACTGGAATTTATCCCTTTTCTGAGAAGCAGTTTACGTAGACATGATTACTTACAAGAAGTTTAGAAATTTCCTTCCACACCGCGGCATCGCCCGTTCGTTGCCCTCTTCCTTCTGTCCCGCGACAGTAGAGAGGCATCTGAGGCGAAATTGCAAGTAAGCAAGTAAATTTTCGGGATGAGATTGGGGAGTTGGTCCCGC
Source organism: Schistocerca cancellata (assembly GCF_023864275.1). Classification (NCBI taxonomy): domain Eukaryota; kingdom Metazoa; phylum Arthropoda; class Insecta; order Orthoptera; family Acrididae; genus Schistocerca; species Schistocerca cancellata. The sequence goes on along the minus strand of NC_064631.1, from coordinate 207,026,196 downwards.
GGGAAACGTAAACTTGGCCCGTAACTTTTAGTGGGGCGTCCATCCGCGGCGGCCCGCCGAGGAAACACAGCCGTTCATTGAATTTATACCGCACATTCTGCCCAACAGTAAACTGCGCCGCCTTTGTTGACCGATTCGGCGTGTTATTGGAGCGCCAGCCGGACGGAAGAGACGCGCCACAAAAACGTACCCAGCCAGAAGCCAACCGCCAGGTCCAATTGTGGGCCGCATTACGTGTTCCTCTCCCGCGGTGTTTATCGATCGATAGAGAAAACGAGGCACGTTACACGACGTGTTCTGCTCTCGGAGACTCCCACTACTGTACCTAGGGTTGCCGTATCCTACAGGGACCTCGTCGGGACAGCGTCGGACAGGCGTGTATCAGTAAAGTAAAAAAAGTTATTTAATATGATTATATATTTTTGTTTAAGACACTATTATATAAAACATGTTGTAACAAGTGTTGTTGTACAATACATTTTTCAGACGATATCCCCTTTTTCAGGAAGTTTTTCTTTCCTTTCACATATTTATTTATAAAATCAGCGAGAGTCACATTGTAGTTGAAATGGCATTGTAAGATTGACTGTACAGCCCTGACAGCAGTCATTCCTTTCATCAGTCCACTGGCTCGACATCAGAGAAAATACTCTTTCCCCACTGGCGTTGTGTGCGGGAATAGAAAGTAATTAATCGCATAATTTTGGCAGTTGCCATTTCAGGATTTTCGGTTTGTAAATCCACCTTTTATCTATGGGGTATTTAGACTTCTGTTGTTCCGAGACACGCTTAATTTCTAAAAATCCCTCACATACATATATTCCTGAAAACAATTAAACTGTCATAAAATTACCAAATATGCAGAAACCATTCGCAAAATCATGTTTTATTTATTCACTTTTGCAAATCGATTTCAACTGCTTAACAGCCATCATCGATGTTTTCAACCAATATGTGCCCTGAGTAGTAATACAGTCTTAAGCAGAGGTCAAGCATAAAGTGATCACTTTATATTTGAGCTCTGCTGCAATGGCACGGTCTCCAACGAGGTACGCAAAATATTAATGAGAAACCCCAAATAATGCGCCCCAGTTAACCTTTTTGGTAGCACATACGGCCCTATTGATATTTCGTAGTACGTCTGCCCTTTCGGTGATCGACAATCGGTGTTGATGCGCTCTTTCCTGAATTGTCTGGGGATTTAGATCAGACCACACATGCTGCTCATGAAAATTCACAACACCATGTATTGTAAAGTCTGCCTTACCTATAAATAAACCTTGCATGTGAACAGTGGATCTGCAGCACATTTCTGCAACAGCCATTTACAGAACCGACGTCGGCCTTAATCATCCTGTAATCTTAGAGTCTGATCGCGCTGTTGATGATATTCCCACAGCCAATGTTCCTGAAGTACCCCCTAGGTAAAAGAGACAGAGACACGACTTTTGTTGATGCTAATCGTCGCACTCTGGTCGCAGGACTTTCTTCCGCAGAACGGAGCACACGCTGCTCCATGTGAGGCGTGCGGACTGTGCGGAGACTTCCACTGTCAGTCTTACAAGGTTCGAGTATACTTGTGACCCTCCGACGCTGTAAAAGTCTGCCGAACAGCTTATCGTAGAGGGCACAGATTCGCATGCTACGTCCATCTGCTAAATCATAGCAAAATATCATATCCCTCGTTTCACTTGTCAAGTAGAAGGCTTCCACTGCTAACAAGTCCTGGAAGAGAGAAAATATAAACGTAATGCACTCTTTGTACGTACAAATAGCACAATAACCCTAAAAATGTAAGTCAATCGGCGTTTTGAGGAAGGTAGAACACCATGATACATATCCAAGGTTGTCAGTAACGTACGATAACGCATACAAACACGGCGAAAATTAACGTAGGCTATAACATGACTCGACCCACACAACTGACTGCAGAACACTTAATGGTAGGTAGTGTACCGAGAGTAAAAATATTATAATACCCTACTTAGACATTTGACATAGCGCCAATGAAACGACTGTGCAAACATCTGCAAACAAGCGTCGCGCAGCTCTTCCCACACACATTAAAAAAAGTTTTCAATCACCTCGGTTCCGAGACTCCCGGAACCTGTACAGAAAATTGGAAGAGAGATCAACATAAAAATCAATTCCGCCCTTTTTATTGCTCATGAAAACCACACATTGCATGTTGTACCACCAGCGAGACCTTCAGAGTTGGTGGTCCAGACTGCTGTACACACCGGTACCACTGAAACCCAGTAGCAAGTATTCTTGCATTGATGCATGCCTGTATTGTTCTTGGCATACTATCCACAAGTTCATCAAGGCACTGTTGGTCCAGATTGTCCCACTCGTCAACGGCGATTCGTGTAGACCCCTCAGAGTGGCTAGTGGGTCACGTCGTCCAAAAACAGCCCTTTTCAATCTATCCCAGGCATGTTCTATAGCGTTCATGTCTCGAGAACATGCTGGCCAGTCTAGTCGAGCGAAGTCATTGTCTTGAAGGAAGTCATTCAAAAGATGAGCACGAAGAGGGCGCGAATTGTCGTCCATGAAGACGAATGCCTCGCCAATATGCTGCCGATATTGCCGCACTATTGGTCGGAGGATGGAATTCACGTATCGTACAGCCGTTACGGTGCCTTCCATGACCATCAGCAGAGAACCACCACCTTGCTGCACTCGCTGGACAGTGGGTCTAAGGCTTTCAGCCCGACCGAGTTGCCTCCAAACACGTCTCCGACGACTGTCTGGTTGAAGGCATATACGAGACTCGCTGGTGAAGAGAACGGATGCCAATCCTGAGTGGTCCATTTTGTATGAAGTTGGGCCCATCCGTACCGCACTGCATGGTGTTGTGGTTGCAAAGAGGGACATTGTCAAGGACGTCGGGAGTGAAGTTACGCATCATGCAGCTTATTGCGCACAGTTTGAGTCGTAACACGACTTCCGGTGGCTGCACGAAAAGCATTATTCAACATGGTGGCGTTGATTTCAGGTTTCCTCCGAGTCATACTCTGTAGGTAGCGGTCATCCACCGCAGTAGTAGCCCTTGGGTGGCCTGAGAGATGCATGTCGTCGACAGTTTCTGTCTCTCTGTATATCCTCCATGTCCGAACTACATCGCTTTGGTCCATTCCGAGACATCTGGACACTTCCCTTGTTGAGAACCCTTCCTGGCCCGAAGTAACAATGCGGACGCGTTCGAACGGCGGTAATGACCGTCTAGGCGTGGTTGAACTACAGACAAGACGAGCCGTCTACCTCATTCCCGGTGGAATGACTGAAACTGATCGGCTGTCGGACCCCCTCAGTCTAACAGGCCCTGTTCATTCTTGGTTGTTTACATCCGTGGGCGGGTTTAGTGACATCGCTGAACAGTCTGATGGACTGTGTCTGTGATACAATGTCCACAGTCAACGTCTATCTTCAGGAGAGTGGGAGGACTGGTGTGATGAACAACTTTTTTTGATGTTATATAAACACGTTTATATCTCGGAAGGTATGCGATTCCGGATCTATGTTTACTGAACTTATTTTTCTTGTTTCGATTATACTACCACCACTCAGTGTATTCGATACTATTTTTACCCTCATGTATTTATTATTTCAGTTACCGACACGTTATTTTTCTCCACGCTTTTTATGTTGTTTTCAAACAGGGCCAAGTTTGACTGTAGAAACATGAAGTAAATTTCACTGATCGGATTATTGAAAAACTCTTAAGTTATTTCATGTGGCTTGTCTTCGGCGTCTAAAAATTGTTGTAATGGAATTCGGAGCTTAAGAATTCTCTCAGCTGCGGGAATTTACGCAACCAACTTGTTTTTGAGTGAGATAGAAAGGTCTCATGATTGACATCAACGTATAAGTTGAACTCTTTCAGCCTCTCTGTCCACAGCATATATATCGACAAGTAAATATTTTCATAACGATTATTTCACTGTCCACATTTAAGACTGCGGCAGCGTCTAATATAGTACTGTGGAGTCTATGGGAAGGGCAACCAGTTCCTTCTATATTTTTCCCAGTTCTTCTTTAATGTCGGGGAACACATTCCACTGTCTGCGTCGATGAAGCTATCGGAAGTTTTTATTGGTATAGTCTCCATAAAAACCGGTCAATGTCTCTAATGGAATTTGCAATTCTCTTACAGTGTCCAGACAAAACTCTGCAGTTGTCTCCGATGTTTCGTTATTCAACGGATCAAACTTTAACAGCTTCTGCTGCATTCGGTCAGTTTCAGCCAACTATTGAACAAGTGAAGGAAACATCATCTCAGCCTTGTGTTTCGATGCGTCGCTGCCTATATCGTAGAAAGAAACTTCCTCTAATTGTTTTACACGTTTTGACACGGATTGTGGTGCGAGGATATTTTTAACAATCGCTGTAGCTTTTAGGCGTGGTTGTAGACTGCTCTGCTGCGACTTTGGAGTCGGGATGCATTGCGGCACTCCGTTTTACTGCACAGTCAAGAGTACTGGAGGACTGATGATGCGTGATAGCTGCATAAGCTGTTGTTAGCTCTGAACGAGCAACGAGAAATTTTCCTGGGTATCTTCTTTAGTCATGGGTATATAAATAGGTTTTGATGTCGACGCTACTGCGATGTTATAGTATTTGTATGATTCTTCGCAGAAATGTGATGGCTCACATCAGCCTTATACCTGAAACGAAACCACTACCAATCTCACAAAACGCTTCCTGATCCGTACGCCCTTTCTTAAAAACAGGCCACTATTTTGTATAATCATCTGAAGGGTGACACTTCCCCTCTCCATCTTTAGGCTTTTCCGTAAGCCGTAATAAGATTAATTTATTAGACGGTAAACAGTCGACAGTATCACTTGAGCGATCAAAGTTCACGTCACAACACACTTCACGCAATATAAATGCACAGTAAACACTAAAAACATTACGAACATGCACTCGTTGTTCGTATTACGTATAGAATGGATCGTCTTACCGGACCACTGTTCAAATGGGAAATGCCAGATTATTTCACATGGTGCTGCTTAAATAGTTTCCCACGCGTGCTAGGAAGTGTGGTATTTTCTTGAATGATGGCATTAGATCTAGAAGGTGCTGGCATCGTCAATATTGGATACGCAGCATGCAACGCCATCTGTGAGACGACATTGGCAACATGAATTTTTTGACATAAATAAAACTGAGGCTGCATTTACATGTTGTGTTACAGATGGTGTTACTTCAGTACTCGAACCAAGCTCGTAACAGTTTTTCGCAAAATCGGGACAGAGTTAGGTATTTTCTGGATGTCGCGACAAGATGGTCCATAACGGTGACGGTCCCGATATATCGGGACAGATGGCAACCGTAGCTGTAGGCAAACTTACTAGAGCTCAAATGTCCAGCGCACGCACGGGCCACCTTTCACGGAACGCGGGTCTGATACACATACTTAAGCATCACAAGACGCAACAGCAGCGCTTATAGTACATTTAGTAACAACTACAGCGTCCGTGAGGTTAATGTTAATGAAGCAACGTTGGGATGGCCATTATCGCTGGCCGGCCCGTGTGTCCGAGTGGTTCTAGGCGCTTCAGTCTGGAACCGCGCGACGACCACGGTCGCAGATTCGAATCCTGCCTCGGGCATGGATGTGTGTGATGTCTTTAGGTTAGTTAGGTTTCAGTAGTTCTAAGTTCTAGGGGACTGATGACCTCAGATGTTAAGTCACATAGTGCTCAGAACCATTTGAACTATTATCGCTGAAACAACCGGTCTTCGGTTATGTGCTTTTCTTCGGTTTTTCCAACGCCAGTTGAACCGGAGAATTAAAACCCCTCAAAAAATCTGTTTCAGTAATAACCGATTTTCTGTACTGTATTCCTGTTATTTCCTGTAATAAGTGTAGAAATGGAATCAAGAGGCACAAAATTTTCCTCCCTCAGTTTCAAGGTACATAAAATCAAAATGTTAAATTATAAGCGCAAATACTGGAATACTCAGTCTGTCAACAGTTCACTGTGTTTTTTCAAAAGTGATATGGGGCTATTACAGTACATCGAGAGTGTCTTTTGCGTCCCATTTGTCCACTGGTACGCCGTTGATTACCACATAAAGACTGACTGACATCGCTTGTTTGAGGTGGAGAAGTAGTCTTGGTGGAGGGGGCAAAATCTTCTGGGGATGGCTAGCACCGAAACAGTGATTGCGTACATATGGCAACAATATGAGGAATCTATCAAACGAAATGCAGCGCCATCAGCTATCCTGTCCCTGTGAATGATGAGTTGAAATGTAGAGGTCGTCAGTCACCCTCGAACATCAATTTGGAATCGCTCCACAATGCCTCAGAGCTCTTCCAGTTTTTTTATGTTGTGACTGTCTTTTATTTCAAATACCCAGTGTGTGTGTGTGTGTGTGTGTGTATGTGTGTGTGTGTGTATGTGTGTGTGTTTTAAGGGAGCAGCAGCGGCAACAACAAGATTTACACCATGTGATGTCTAGTTTTCTGTGAGAGCCATTGGATCAAAACGTGTTATTTCAGTTTTGAACCTGAAACAGACCATGAAGTCGTGGCTGAATAAACAAAATGTTTGGCAGTGTACAAATGGTGTTACAGTAGAAAAAAACAGTGTATCAAATAACGTAACAGGGTCTCTCTCTTGTGACTGATAATCTGTGGGAGATTGTCCTTGTACAGTACTGGCAATGAAACTTTACACTGGTCTGTGCAAGCGACTTCGATCACTAGCTGCCTGCTCCAGTGGATGAGTACCTGTATATTTAACAGTTCACCGCATATGCTCAATGCCACCACGCAGACGGTATTTGTTTTCAACATATCAGAGGGGAGAGATGTCGTAAAAATCTATTGGATAAAGTTAGCGGAGCTTTTATAGTTCACAATATTTCTCTGTTGCATGGCACAGAATAAAGATGATAGAATGTTTGGGTGATAGACGTGAATGGACCCTGAGGGACGTGGATCTGCTTTGATCTGCAGAACCAATATGATGTTAGGCTTCCTAATTTTCCCGATAAGAAATACCACCATAACTGTTTGTTCTGTCTTTTATACTACCTCGTGTTGCAGGAGCTAGCTTCATTTGGTGCTGATCTTACACACTGTACACGTTTTCCAGAGCTACGACATGTCCCCATTTCCACCGAGTGGTCAAAACACGGCCATTTAACATTAACTCAGTTCACTCTCTTTCTAAATGGGTTACAGAATGTGGAAGATATAGCTCTCACCGACTTATGCTCAGTTCCGACTTAAATTGGAACGATCAAATGCACAATGTGGGACAGAGACTGAGAACAAAGTTACAAAATGCATAGGGACTATCTAAAACCATGTTGGAATTTTACTGTAAAAGAGAGGTTCGAAAAAGGTCTCTAGTTTCGAGATATGAGAGTGACATGAATATGATTCACTATTCGCCGTAATCATTAAAAGACCTGTCCATAGGATGCAAAGCCGGTATGTGGCTGAATGGAAATACCTTATACCTAATAGCAGATAGCATTTCTACCGGAAAGCATAACATTAGAGATCTGAGAAGCTAGTGTACATTTCTTGCGACCTCAATCAGCACACCATCTACTGTGTGTGATCATTCTCATTCAACCCACACCTATAACCCAATGGATGTATCGCAGAACCTCTTACATGGAATTCAGACAGAAAGCCTTACTAATACTATAAAAATATCTAGTGGCAGCATGAGGGAGTTGCAAATACTGGCTTCGTACCACGTTCCTTAGCCAAATCACTTTCTAAATTCGGTGATTTTATGGCAAGCTTACACTGTTGGCGACGTATAACAGCGTTGTTAGTCTGTTAATACACGCTCCAGTAATCAACGTCTATATTCAATGTCGAAGTATTTGTATCAAAGAACCACTTCATTCAGAGATAGTGCCATACCTCGATTTATAACGCTTGTATAGTTTTTAACATGGATATCGTTAGCACCTGTAGAACCAAAACTCCGTGTGACAGTAACACGGCTGTTGTGATCGTGGTTTGGCGGCTTGTAGGACGATTACGACTCTCTTTCTAACACACAGTGGTAGCATGCGAAAGGAAAAAAAAAATGACACATTTCTACCCCTCGCTGATTTTCACTCAGTATTACCCGATATTGCCGGCATTCAGTTATTGGTGAAGTATTACACTTAGTAATTGTAGGGGATGCGTGATAGATTCACATTGAACTGCAGGCTTATGAAGTATGTGGATGTTCCGTTAACCATAAGGGGAATGAAAGACATTCTTTTTTAGACTAATTATGAAGGAACAATACAGGAGCCCTCTCGTATGATTAATAGTGTGCTGGATATGGTCTTCATCCAGTACAAACAACAAAATTTGGTGGAGATCTGCACAAAGGGCTTCGAGCACGCGCCTCCAGCTTCAGTGGAGTGTTACGGTGTATGTAATATTCTCAATAACACGCTGACGGTAATTGTTCGATATATCGTGAGAGAGAGAGAGACAGGATAAAGTCTGATTTGTGGTTCTATTACAAAGAGTGCTGTGTCTGGGTAACGTTCCTATGCGTATAATTCTCTCGAAACTACACCGATTTTGCTCATAAAACTAATAGGAATCAGTTGTTTCTATTCTCGTCGCGTCATGACTGGTTGTCTTTTATTGTTATCTGCATGATTACGTTTTCAAAAAAATAGGCATTATTTCATACTTCATAACCTCTAATTGTAAAGTAGAAACCAGTTGAATAATAATTTGTAGTGGAATCTAGAATATACACTCCTGGATATTGAAATAAGAACACCCTGAATTCATTGTCCCAGGAAGGGGAAACTTTATTGACACATTCCTGGGGTCAGATACATCACATGATCACACTGACAGAACCACAGGCACATAGACACAGGCAACAGAGCATGCACAATGTCGGCACTAGTACAGTGTATATCCACCTTTCGCAGCAATGCAGGCTGCTATTCTCCCATGGAGACGATCGTAGAGATGCTGGATGTAGTCCTGTGGAACGGCTTGCCATGCCATTTCCACCTGGCGCCTCAGTTGGACCAGCGTTCGTGCTGGACGTGCAGACCGCGTGAGACGACGCTTCATCCAGTCCCAAACATGCTCAATGGGGGACAGATCCGGAGATCTTGCTGGCCAGGGTAGTTGACTTACACCTTCTAGAGCACGTTGGGTGGCACGGGATACATGCGGACGTGCATTGTCCTGTTGGAACAGCAAGTTCCCTTGCCGGTCTAGGACTGGTACACCGATGGGTTCGATGACGTTTTGGATGTACCGTGCACAATTCAGTGTCCCCTCGACGATCACCAGTGGTGTACGGCCAGTGTAGGAGATCGCTCCCCACACCATGATGCCGGGTGTTGACCCTGTGTGCCTCGGTCGTAAGCAGTCCTGATTGTGGCGCTCACCTGCACGGCGCCAAACACGCATACGACCATCATTGGCACCAAGGCAGAAGCGACTCTCATCGCTGAAGACGACACGTCTCCATTCGTCCCTCCATTCACGCCTGTCGCGACACCACTGGAGGCGGGCTGCACGATATTGGTGCGTGAGCGGAAGACGGCCTAACGGTGTGCGGGACCGTAGCCCAGCTTCATGGAGACGGTTGCGAATGGTCCTCGCCGATACCCCAGGAGCAACAGTGTCCCTAATTTGCTGGGAAGTGGCGGTGAGGTCCCCTACGGCACTGCGTAGGATCCTACGGTCTTGGCGTGCATCCGTGCGTCGCTGCGGTCCGGTCCCAGGTCGACGGGCACGTGCACCTTCCGCCGACCACTGGCGACAACATCTATGTACTGTGGAGACCTCACGCCCCACGTGTTGAGCAATTCGGCGGTACGTCCACCCGGCCTCCCGCATGCCCACTATACGCCCTCGCTCAAAGTCCGTCAACTGCACATACGGTTCACGTCCACGCTGTCGCGGCATGCTACCAGTGTTAAAGACTGCGATGGAGCTCCGTATGCCACGGCAAACTGGCTGACACTGACGGCGGTGGTGCACAAATGCTGCGCAGCTAGCGCCATTCGACGGCCAACACCGCGGTTCCTGGTGTGTCCGCTGTGCCGTGCGTGTGATCATTGCTTGTACAGCCCTCTCGCAGTGTCCGGAGCAAGTATGGTGGGTCTGCCACACCGGTGTCAATGTGTTATTTTTTCCATTTCCAGGAGTGTAGTAGTTTCTCTTTCTGACATGTGAGTAGATTGCGTGAAACAGGTTATCATGATTAAACAGCTTACTATATCTGAACGCAATAATCTGCTGCTGTATGAAAGAAACTTTAGAAACGTGTCGGTAGAGGTGAGTTATGCACCAGATTGTTGAATGTAAGCATGGAGACGGTAATTGGTTTAGATGTAACAGAAGAGGAGCATGGTAAAATCTATAGGATTTGTTTCGTAAACTCCTGTATGATACAGCATCGCTCTGGTAAAACGAGACCTGCCATAGTGTACAAAACAGATACGTCCTATTGAAATATAGCTTCTTACTGTCGAATGTAAAAACGACTGTGTTTTTTTCCCGACATGTGAGATAATGGCGTGCCATACTATTCCCTAATGTCATTTCACGTGTCTGAAATGTCAGTAATACACATGTGATCTTCTGTGATCGCCGGCGGAGCACTACGCTGGATGTCGCAAAACAACGAGATGCGAAATGTATCCTGCAGTTGACGGCAAAAACTATACAGATTTTACTCATAAAACTAAAAGAAACTGGACTGTACCAATTTTCTTGGAAAGAGGACATGTATTATCGTCGCTAATGTGTTTTAATTTTTTAATAGTTGCCCTATTATTGCAGTCACGTTGATTTTAAATACACTCCTGGAAATGGAAAAAAGAACACATTGACACCGGTGTGTCAGACCCACCATACTTGCTCCGGACACTGCGAGAGGGCTGTACAAGCAATGATCACACGCACGGCACAGCGGACACACCAGGAACCGCGGTGCTGGCCGTCGAATGGCGCTAGCTGCGCAGCATTTGTGCACCGCCGCCGTCAGTGTCAGCCAGTTTGCCGTGGCATACGGAGCTCCATCGCAGTCTTTAACACTGGTAGCATGCCGCGACAGCGTGAACGTGAACCGTATGTGCAGCTGACGGACTTTGAGCGAGGGCGTATAGTGGGCATGCAGGAGGCCGGGTGGACGTACCGCCGAATTGCTCAACACGTGGGGCGTGAGGTCTCCACAGTACATCGATGTTGTCGCCAGTGGTCGGCGGAAGGTGCACGTGCCCGTCGACCTGGGACCGGACCGCAGCGACGCACGGATGCACGCCAAGACCGTAGGATCCTACGCAGTGCCGTAGGGGACCGCACCGCCACTTCCCAGCAAATTAGGGACACTGTTACTCCTGGGGTATCGGCGAGGACCATTCGCAACCGTCTCCATGAAGCTGGGCTACGGTCCCGCACACCGTTAGACCGTCTTCCGCTCACGCCCCAACATCGTGCAGCCCGCCTCCAGTGGTGTCGCGACAGGCGTGAATGGAGGGACGAATGGAGACGTGTCGTCTTCAGCGATGAGAGTCGCTTCTGCCTTGGTGCCAATGATGGTCGTATGCGTGTTTGGCGCCGTGCAGGTGAGCGCCACAATCAGGACTGCATACGACCGAGGCACACAGGGCCAACACCCGGCATCATGGTGTGGGGAGCGATCTCCTACACTGGCCGTACACCACTGGTGATCGTCGAGGGGACACTGAATAGTGCACGGTACATCCAAAACGTCATCGAACCCATCGTTCTACCATTCCTAGACCGGCAAGGGAACTTGCTGTTCCAACAGGACAATGCACGTCCGCATGTATCCCGTGCCACCCAACGTGCTCTAGAAGGTGTAAGTCAACTACCCTGGCCAGCAAGATCTCCGGATCTGTCCCCCATTGAGCATGTTTTGGACTGGATGAAGCGTCGTCTCACGCGGTCTGCACGTCCAGCACGAACGCTGGTCCAACTGAGGCGCCAGGTGGAAATGGCATGGCTAGCCGTTCCACAGGACTATATCCAGCATCTCTACGATCGTCTCCATGGGAGAATAGCAGCCTGCATTGCTGCGAAAGGTGGATATACACTGTACTAGTGCCGACATTGTGCATGCTCTGTTGCCTGAGTCTATGTGCCTGTGGTTCTGTCAGTGCGATCATGTGATGTATCTGACCCCAGGAATGTGTCAATAAAGTTTCCCCTTCCTGGGACAATGAATTCACGATGTACTTATTTCAATTTCCAGGAGTGTACAAATATCTCAGTTCAGTGCTTGAAACGACGTGGTGGCCTAGTTCCCTAAGAGGTCGCAGTTGCCCCTTTAGTTCTCATTCATCACGATTTTCTTCTGAGGGATGACAACGTCATGCTCTATTGTATGTGTAGTTTTTGTAGGCATCGATAACGCTCACTGCCGAGCTGAATGCTCGCTGGGGCACATTGTACTGGAGACACAGCAGTGTGAGGCTGCGATAGCTATGGTGGAATGCTTACTGTTTCCCAAGCAGTTCACTTTTGTAAAAGCCTTATGGAACTTTGTCCAGAGTTTTGTTGTCGTTCTAGAGGGGTCCAGTCTTTCCGAGAAATACGTTTAACAGATTGCAATAAAGAGTTGCGTTGATGTTAAATACAATTTTTCTCCATCACAGAACTGCAGACTGCCTGGGAAGAGGGGGCCCATATACTGGGGGTGGTTGCTGGACACTTGTGCTCTTCGATGAGAGGCCACACCTCCCTTTTGTTCTGGCTAAGAGCCCCTCGTGACTGGATGCATGCTGTGAGCGACTGCGGAGGGCAGAGGAGGGCCCGGCGAGGCTAGTGACTGCAGAGGGCCGGAGGAAAACAGCAAAGCGCTTTGCAAAGCAGCTATTATTTTGTAAAAGGTAATCCGGAGCGTTCTCCGGAATTTCGTTGTTGTTCCAGCAGGGTCCAGTCTTTCTGAGAACGACGTTTAACAGATTGCATGAAACAAGGACACTGATGCTAAATAAGTTCTCCATCTCAGAACGACAGGCCTATTGGAAGTATTGAGAGAGTGCCTAGTCTGTGTTGCTCGCTCCCTGACTATGGGTAGGCTCGGTGTGGTGGTGGAGCTGTGTTGCTATTCGTTTTTGACTAACAAGTTGCACTTTGGGTGGGTGTTCTTTTATCTTCTATTGTTTAGTTAACTATACATGGTGTTCTGTTGGCGAAGGAGTGTCGCCTCAAGGTGTTAAGTGGCCAGCTCATGCTGCGAGGCTTACGGCAGAGCAGCTGGCCATTTGTAAAAGCCTCTGGGTGTCCCTCCCCCCACCCCGATAGACGAATGGATCGATTGTGGGAGGGAGGGGTAGGCATGAGGTTAGATAAAAGGGCCTCGATTTTCGACAGTTTGTGGATGCCTTTTGGGACGACGATTTTCTCCAGTACATGTGTTGCCTTATGTCCCATTCATTACGAGTGCTGATGTTTTCGTGGCAACCTTGAAGTGCAATGAGATCTGTGATGCATTTTTCCATCAGCTGTGGTAGCCTGTATTGGCTTTGGCTACCTGGGCTACAGGGCAAATTTTGAGCAGGCATCTGTAGCGAATTCTGATGTCAAACAACGATAGATACTGTCCTCAGCTGTCTCCTTACAGGTAATATATTTTTTAAATTACGCTCTCTCCAACACCAGCATCTCATCAGTTGAACATATTCCCAGCGAAAGAGAACACAGATGCTACCTTAGAGCCCTGCCTTTTTCCCACCAGCTTGTTTGAGTGTATCTGTCACTGGCTTTGACTGGTATTCCGAAACTTTTTTCCCAGCAGGATAACACCAGTTGTATGGTATCGTCAGTTACGCTGTCCTTACGTAGCGCTATGCATATAGTTGCGTATTGAGGCCCGATCTTTATGATTAATTGTGTAAATAGCACCTAGCTTATTTCACTTTCCCAACCAAAATAAGAAAATTTGTGGTAAATTCCTATGGAACCACTGCTATGTCATCGGTCCCTGGGCTTACACACTACTTAATCTAAGTTAAACTAACTTACACTATGAACAACATACACAAACCCATGCCTGAGGGAGGACTCAAACCTCTCACAGGGGATGCTGTGAGAGCTGTGACAAGATGCCTTACACCACAAGGCTATCTCATGCGGCAAATAAGTAACCTTCCTCACTTGCATCTGGACAGTTCCCAAGTTTTGGGGTGCACATGGACTTTCCATCCTGTAGAACCAGGTTTCGAGTCCCATAAAGGGCAACACCATTTATAATTTCCCGTGTATTTCAAGTGACTCTGGTGATATAATTGTGTCAGGGGGTGCACTTGGGCTCTCTTTCCAGGAAGACCAGGGTTACAGTACCGTAAAGGGTAGCACCAATTTTAATTTCCCACCAATTCCTGGGTGGGAGTGGGTGAGATGTCAGTACAGCCCTGGGACCAACAAATTCCCACAAAAATTCGGAATTTTCTGCCAAAATTCGATATTCACACCAAAACCAGAAATTTCAGCTGATTGGGTAGGGGGTGGTGTGGGTGGAGAGGGGGAAGGGGGTTGGGGCCCACGTGCAGTCTGAAGAAAACACATGGAGTCATCTGAGGATGGGTGTGTTTTTTTTTCAGTGGATGTGATGGTCCTGAATAAAGGGAGGGGGAATTAATTGATCAATTTACTTAATTTGCATACCAATTTGATATCAAAATTTGGGTGGTGCTGTCATCTCCCTACTATTTATATGTGTGTATACACGACATCTCCTCCTATACCACTTGACCGATTTCATCCGAAGTTTGTATACGTACCCCATACTGCCGGTTAACAATCTCATAGGGGTAAGAACCACTTACCTACCATAGTTCAGGAGATAAGTCGTCATAAACAACGACATTTGTAAAAAAGTGCCACATCGTACATGACTTTTAAATTTATTATTTCGTTGTTGCTAACTCTATTCACAACAAATATTGCAGACAGTATCCTTATATGGTGCATGTACATACAAAATTATATCAATGTATGACTGATACATCAGGAAATACGACGTCATGAACACTTAGATGCGTGAATAACTCCTACATCGTGCATGAGATATAAAATTATAACTTCTCTATTAATAATTCTTCTCGAAATAAGTCTCGCAGTCACTATGCACACATGTCGCTAAAGCTCTCTACATATATATATTATTGTACAACACTAGTTCAAGAAATGTGTCGACAGAATCACAAAGGTGCGTCATAAAATGCCGCATCATGCAAGAGGGTTATTACTTCTGTGTTACTAACTCTGTTCGCAATATATCCGCTGACAGTATCCCAAAGACAGTATCCACTCATGCAACTAAACGTGTCTACAAAAAATATATCATTGTACCGCACAGAGTTTAATATGACTTCATAAACGCTCATACTTGTGAAAAACTGGAGTATTACACAGGACGTTTAAATTCATTACCTCTTTGTTACCAACTCTGTTCACAGTTTATCTCGCAGACAGTAGTGCGCAGACACTATGCACATATGCTGTTAAACCTATCTGGGCGAATATATCACAGTGACACATTGTTCAAGAGATATGACATCATAGAGATTCCTGAAAAGATGCCCTTATCGTTTTAACACATTCGTTCTTTACTAGGAGGACACTCCTACAGTCGGGTCATGGAAATCCCTGACACCTGCCAGCGATATTGACGGCTCTCAACTGCGAAGCCGAAGGAGAGAGCACTAATAGTTTACAGAGATACGAAGAGGCGTTGCTATAGAGATATGTACAAAATATCGTTGTAAACATGCAAAGCAGCGGCGCCCAGCGTGAGTAAACTGTCCGGGATGCTATAACGACGCGTTTGTATATTACACATATTTTTTCGTACGACTGTTTCACAATTCCGGAGGTGTTATCACGAATACACGGAAATTAACTACAAATGCAGTTCATTTTTTGTTTTTGTTTCTAATAGAAAATTATTAAAATGAATATCCGGGCAATGCCATGTTTGTCAACTAGTACACAGTAATTAAAGCGCAAATAACGTTCTGAACTTCCCTCCGTCACAAAACGACGCAGAATCATATACTATAGATCAAGTATTGTCGACTGATATCAATGAATGTAAATTCGGTATAATTATGATATATTTGATTTTGTTGTTACGTCTGTCCTTGTGTCGACCCGGATTAACCAATAAATTATGTTGAAATATGATTTTTTTAAAGTACAGTTTCGACGCTTTTTGAGGTCTTGACTTTTTCATTACTCAATACAGACGACCTATAGTGTTCTAAGTAAAATTACTCAAATACTTGCAATGAAATTCTAGCTGACAGGAACAGTAGTGACTCTCTCCTAAGCAAATGCTACTTCCGTAGCGTAAATTTACTAATCAATCTAGAAGTATTCCCTACAGTCACCCGATCACCATTAGTCGAAATTTTGGTATTTTTTAAAAGTATCTTACAGTGATCACTTTTTCCCGTTGTTGACTCGGTCGACGCGCCTACAGGCAAGAGATGGGTGGATTCGCAGGAAACAATATGTAAGTTAATGAATAAACTCTATGCTTAAATGTCTGCGAGGGCACATAAATAATTAGTTCATGGTGCTCATAATCTAAACATTAAGAATCTTATTATTTTCTCATGGGTATTTGCGATACTTTATGTCACCATTTGGTCAGTAGAGTTTATGTACGCGTGGAAAGAGAGGTAGAGTCTATCATAATGACTTACAAGATTCTATAATTTGATGGCCATATGAAAACCCTTGTATGAACTAACAATTGAAAACAACTAGCATGAAACTGTACAAACACCTGGCCAGAAATACTACGGTAGAAAGCATTTAAGTGCATAGTTATATAAAATTCTTTTTTATTTCGTTTGGTGAGATGAAACACCTAACCTACGTATATTTTTGATATATGTGGTACAACATCGCAAAACATATTTGGATAAATGAAACTACTAATACACGTTTTGAAGTATATTTGCCAGTTATAGATTTGTTTCTAATCGAAACTGAACTAGGAAATCTCTGCTCATAAAACACCACAATATACCACTGGCCTCATCGAATAAACCTTGTTTCTTCAGTGGCTAATCTGTACTGTCCTCAGAATCGAAGCCTCAATCTGAATTTCTCAGACTCGTTTTAACAACTGTATGTTATCCATGTGGATGAGGACGTTTAGCGTATCCGTGTATGCTTGTGAGTTTGAAGACATTACTCTCACCCTACCGGATGCCAGAGAGATTTTGGGATATCAGGGCAATCTACATAAATTCCAGAATCGCATTTGCAAGGGTTAGGGACACAATCTTACCCAAGATAGCTCGCCTCCCGTGAAAGCCATTAGAGGGGGGACGCCGCTCACTGTCAACAAAATAAGCTTTGGCGGTAGCGGAAGCTGGTGGCGTAGGTACAGTTGGTTCGAAAAGATCGATGAAACTTTTAGACCCTATTGATGTGAAAGTACTCCTAAACGGGATGGCGTGTTGAATCAATGACTTGAATATAGTGTTATTTTCTGTTTAAAATCTGAAGCAATATATGCTTGGAGCTGTATAATGTTCTTAAAAAGTTCAGGGCTATGATTAAGTGCCTGGAAACTTACAAGTATATAATCTTCTGAACCCCTCAAAGTATCCGTAACTGATACACGTGCAGCAAAAGTTGCACAGACAAGGGATGGAAATTGACATGTTTGAAAGATGGTCCTCTCTGTATGAAAAAAAAGAAAATAGTACAGTAAAATACAGAGCATGTTATGTATAATTATACCGATGATCAGATGCACGTATCAGACTCCCTCTTCATGATATTGACTCTAGAAATTACATCATTGACAACCTAGTCTCCAAAAGGTTTCGTGGGAAGGTACTGCCTGATCTGCTGCGTTCTCATAATTTGACTACAGTACAAAATAGTATACTGCGAGTGCCAGCGTAAGCATCAGACATTGATTAGGTTTTTAAGTGGGGCAAAGTAAGATAACTTCCTTTAAATGTTGGAAAATGGTAAATTGTGTAGTGCAAAAAACACTAAATATAATACTCTACGACTACTGTACTGGTTTGTCATAGCTGGTATCAGTTAACAGAAATACCAGAATGTAACAGTTTATGTGGATATCAGCTGGAAATAAAACAGGCGAAATCGTAGGTAAAGCAGGTAGCCCTCTTAGGTTCATTAGTAGGATAGAGAAAATATGCATTCTGTCTACAAAGGAGATTGTTTACAAAACACCCCTGCACCCTTCTTACATAAATGAAAGTTCGGCGTGTTCATACCAAATAGAACCATCACTGGACACTGAACACACACAAATAAGAGCCGCACGACAATCAGAGGTGTTTTTGACTCACGGAATAGCGATTCAGAAATGAGGAAATTTATGATTTGGCAGACGCTTAATTATTACAGTCATGTGCCTCACTAAAGCTACGCTACTGACCATTAAAAAGCTACACCACGAAGATGACGTGCTACAGATGCGAAATTTAACCGACAGGAAGAAGATGCTGTGATATGCAAGTGATTAGCTTTTAAGAGCATTCACACAAGGTTGGCACCGGCGGCGACACCTACAACGTGCTCTCATCAGGATAGTTTCCTACCGATTTCTCATACACAAACAACAGTTGACCGACGTTGCCTGGTGAGACGTTGCTGTGATGCCTCGTGTAAGGAGGAGAAATGCGTACCATCACGTTTCCGACTTTGATAAAGGTCGGATTGTAGCCTATCGCGATTGCAGTTTATCGTATCGCGACATTGCTGCTCGCGTTGGTCGAGATCCAATGACTGTTAGCAGAATATGCAATCGGTGGGTTCAGGAGGGTAATACGGAACGCCGTGCTGGATCCCAATGGCCTCGTATCATTAGCAGTCGAGATGTCAGACATCTTATCCGCATGGCTGTAACGTATCGTGCAGCCACATCTCGATCCCTGAATCAACAGATGGGGAGGTTTACAAGACAACAACCATCAACACGAACAGTTCGACGACGTTTGCAGCAGCATGGCTCGGAGACCATGGCTGTGGTTATCCTTGACGCTGCATCACAGACGGGAGCGCCTGCGATGGTGTACTCAATAACGAGCCTGGATGCACGAATGGCAAAACGTCATTTTTTCGGATGAATCCAGGTTCTGTTTACAGCTTCATGATGGTCACATCCGTGTTTGGTGCATCGCAGTGAACGCACATTGAAAGCGTGTATTCGCCATCGCCATACTGGCGTATCACCTAACGTGATGGTATGGGGTGCCATTGGTTACACGTCTCGGTCACCTCTTGTTCGCATTGATGGCACTTCGAACAGTGGACGTTACATTTCACACGTGTTACGTCCCGTGGCTCTACCCTTCATTCAATCCCTGCAAAAGCCTATACTGCAGCAGGATAATGCACGACGTCATGATGAAAGTCCCGTACGGGCCTTTCTGGGTTCAGGAAATGTTCGACTGCTGCCCTGGTCACCACATTCTCCAGATCTCTCACCAACTGAAAACGTCTGGTCAACGGTGGCTGAACAACTGGCTCGTCACAATACGCCAGTCACTACTCTTGATGAACTGTGATATCGTGTTGAAGCTGCATGGGCAGCTGTACCTGTACACACCATCTAAGCTCTGTTTGTCTCAATGCCCAGGCGTATCAAGGCCGTTATTACGGCCAGAGGTGGTTGTTCTGGGTACTGATTTATCAGGATCTATGCAACCAAATTGGGTGAAAATGTAATCACATGTCAGGTCTAGTATAATATATTTGTCCAATGAATACCCATTTATCATCTGCATTTCTTCTTAGTGTAGCAATTGTAATGGCCAGTAGTGTAGTTTAACAAGTGTCACAGATTGATAGTAACTGAGGAATCTAAGATTACACTGTAGCCTCCTGCGCGTCACTCTCGTAGAGGCTAGGTAGACAAGATTAGGCTAATTACAGCAGTCACAGTGGTAATTAAGCAACAATTCGTATCGCGCTCCTTAGTTTTTGGATGGGGAGGAAACCTTAATCGTGATACAACGGGAGGGAACCTGTCATGCATTTCACAGTGGTTTGCAGAGTGTGATTACAGATGTAGGTACAAGAGAAAAAAGTATTCTGAGGAACATTACGGAGGTGACTGAGATGGAAATTGTCTGCTTGTGTGAGAAAGTTCTGTGTTTACTATCGTCAATTACTCTGTACTGGGTCAGCATACACCTCCGCAGCCGAGTGTCAACCACAGCTGACTGCTATAAATGCCTGGGATTTATAATCTCAGATCAGGGTTCCAGCAAACAAGAAACAAGACAGCGGACAACAACCTAAACAAGTGATCGATCAGATAACATTAAGTAAAAGACGAATAAGCTCCCATGAATCACTAATACAAAGCATCCTGAGAAATA
Source organism: Schistocerca cancellata (assembly GCF_023864275.1). Taxonomy (NCBI): domain Eukaryota; kingdom Metazoa; phylum Arthropoda; class Insecta; order Orthoptera; family Acrididae; genus Schistocerca; species Schistocerca cancellata. Next base: position 207,005,826 of record NC_064631.1, on the reverse strand, counting down.
ACATAAACAAGACTGAAGAGGTATTAAAATAGTGCAAATGGATTATTTTGAGAAGATATTGTAGACTCTCAAGGAAAGGAAAGGTCCCAAATGAACACAGCTGGAAGCAAATGAAAACTTCACCGATAAGGTGGAACAATGCCGTTTAGAATGGTCTGAATGGTATGAGATTGGGGTATAAACCATTGACAAAACAAGTGCTAAGATTACAAAAGCCATAAAAGAGCAAAAGAGGAAGTTAGCGCACAATGGAAAAATCATTTGGAGGAGCGTATGCAATGAGTGTAAAGAAGAAATTTTTCACGAGGCTCGAGAGGCTTGGGTACGAGATTGCGAGAAACGGCCTAAAGAGCTGTAAGCAACTCACAAAGAAAAGTAAATAAATAGAAGGGTTAATAACATGATAACTGTCTGTTGTTTGGCCACTTATTAGTTTTTCTATCACTATTCTTTACTACCTTAAGACGATCAGTTTTCAGAAAATGACTTAGGGCAACAGTTTCAAATCCCAAGTTTTGGAGAAGATAAACCAAATTACTATTGCAAGGGGAAGATATTAATGAAGAACCAAAGCTACCGTTTACTGCGTGTTGCTGTGTCTTTGTCAGTAGATACGTTGCAGATAGCTTAATAAGGTCTGTAAAAATTAAATCAATCTAGTAAGAGCCCTGGATGACGAGATAGTTCTGTAACTGACCTGTAAGAGGGAAATATTCCAAAGCGAACACAGCATGCAAACATTGTTTGTGAATTGTAAGTGCTCCTGGGTACATACGAGCTCTACGCCTAATCTGTTTCCCGTGATAAGGTAATGGGTAGCATGTGCTTCTACAACTTGGAGCCAAAAGAAGACTATGGAACCACAATACAAATTCAGATTCATAAATTAATTGTTGACTAATTATTAAGTCAGATCAGCGAGGTGTCGAGAGCCATCTTGCTGGCAGTATACTCCTAGATTTTTTTAAAAAATTAAGGAAAGCTAAGTGAAATAAGCGTCGAGCCAGCGACTTATGATTGGTTGAAAACGGTACCGATGTGCTTGTCAAGGGGAGATTGTCGTTCTCAGCATGGTTTGACCATGACTTCTGTTTTCTGGCCATCTGGAAAACGCTCAGACTTGGGTCGGAGCTATCTTAAAGCACACACTTGGCCCAATGTTTAAGCACGCATCTCTCCCGATGTTTCCATATTTTCGTGTACCCTCTGTAAATACCCTTTTACCACGGCACGTGTGCATGTTTATTATTTTTTGCAACGTCTGGTACTTAATATACCGGGTGATCAAAAAGTCAGTATAAATCTGAACACTGAATAAATCACGGAATAATGTAGATAGAGAGGTACAAATTGACACACATGCTTGGAATGACATGGGGTTTAATTAGATCCAAAAAATACAAAAGTTCAAAAATGTCCAACAGACGGCGCTTCATCTGATCAGAATAGCAATAATCAGCATAACAAAGTAAGAGAAAGCAAAGATGATGTTCTTTACAGGAAATGCTCAATATGTCCACCATCATTCCTCAACAATAGCTGTAGTCGAGGAATAATGTAGTGAACAGCACTGTAGAGCATGTCCGGAATTATGGTGAGGCATTGGCGCCGGATGTTGTCTTTCAGCATTCCTAGAGATGTCGGTCGATCACGATACACTTGTAACCCCAAAGCTAATAATCGCACGGACTGAGGTCTGGGGACCTGGGAGGCCAAGCATGACGAAAGTGGCGGCTGAGCACACCATCATCACCAAACGACGCGCGCAAGAGATCTTTCACGCGTCTAGCAAAATGGTGGGAGCGCCATCCTGCATAAACATCGTACGTTCCAACAGGTTTCTATCAGCCAGGTTGGGGACGATGCGATTCTGTAACATATCGGCGTACCTCTCACCCGTCACGATAGCAGTTACTGACGTTATGCTGTCCATCGCCATCTGTCGGACATTTTTGAACTTTTGTATTTTTTTGGTCCTAATAAAACCCCATGTCATTCCAAGCATGCGTGTCAATTTTTACCTCTCTATCTACATTATTCCGTGGTTTATTAAGTTTTCATATTTATACTGACTTTTTGATCACCCTGTACTTTTCTCTCCTCCTGATCCCGTCTCTACTGATATAGACATTCAACGATAAAGTCTGATCTACTGTACCTGCTTGAATTTTATGGTGAGTATTACAGCAGATTGAAAAGCGACAGTTGTAAATATTCCGTATAGCTCTGTACGAGCTACAGATATTTCGCCCTTATTTCTACGTAAACCGATTCGCAGCTCCAGCTTACTTCGCTCTTGATGTTCTTAGTGTTCATATTCGTTACTTCCGAGTGAAGAAGTGTCTCTGCTGCTATGGTAGCAACCAGAGGAAACAAAATGAGGTTGCCGTTCGGGCCCTGCGGTTGGAAAACATCTTACTGCGCCAACTGACTACGACTCCTCTCGTCCCATAACACGGCGAATCGATGTTGGTTCAGCCCGTCGTCGCAGCACGTTGGCAGTTGTCTTTAACGCGAATCGCTGCGATGGAAAATGCAGGCAAAGATGTTGTCTCTCAGCGCCCGGAAATAGCGCTCCTCCTGCTGATGAGATTATAAAAACCTATTTGCAGATTCTTTTGAATAAATTACAAATTGCGTTTACCTCTCTCTCTTCTCTCCGTCGCTACGGGCGACTAGGAGATTAAACATGGTTCAGTAGGCAGGTTTAAAATTAATTTTATGCGCGCCAAGCGTTTTTGCATGAAGATTAAAGACTATACAAATTTCAGTGCTTGCTTTTTTTTCTTCCTTTTTTTACGTGCCTCGCTTTAACCGAAATGTTCATTCGAGAATAGCGGCAGGCAAGCTGTGTCAGGTTGCCCGGCGAGTACTCCCACCACCCCTTTCTCCGCTGTCGCATTCGGCTACAAGAAAATCGGAACGCTCGATTACGTGTGTACTTGATTTTTCAAGGTAATTAGAGCTCCTGAGATAAGATCTAACAGTGAATAAATCGTCATTTTTCTCGCTAATTAGCAGCTGCTTATAATTAGCTACCTCCATGCACGTGCAAGTCCTGTGGCTGTTACGCACCGGAAAAATCGCACTGAATTTCGTTGCCAATAAAGGCTATGTTTACCAAGGGTAATAAATTGTGCTCAAAAATACTCATTAAAAGAAGAGGGGTCCTTCTCCTTAGCTGAGCTATCAGCACGTATGACTGCCATGCAGAGGCCCAGGTTCGATTCCCGGCCGGGACGGAGATTTTCTCCGGTTAGGGCCTGAGCGTTGTAATATCCTCAGCATCATTTAATCATCATCGACACATCGACACGCAAGTCGTCCAGTGTGGCGTCAAGTGAAAAGACTTGCATTTCGGCCGACGAACATCCTCAGGTTGGGACTTCCCATCCAATCACTGAAGTGGTGCAAGGACAAGCTGAGTTCAGAAAACAGAAAAGAGGAAGTGGTAGATTCCAGCATGAAGCCTCGATGACGTCGTCGTCATTAGGCGTCAAATACTATTTTGTTTGCACGATGGTTAGAAGATAAACTAACGTGATATTCTTGCAGCATCTTACTTAGTGTTAAAAACCAATCCGACGAGCGTAAATCACGTATTGTTTTGCTAATCGTAATATCACCTTCGTTACAAAATAGGTGCGTGTTATGAACTCGTACTGGCGAAGTACGGGTCCTACATTTCTCTACGGATTCCCTTAATTATTATTTTTCTTACCTAAAGTATCTGAAATAGTACTCTGTATACGGTGTTCCTTTCCGGTATTCACGTCTATAACATCGAAGTCAAGGTTCCTCAGGCACTAATACCCTTTCTCCAGTCACATAGGTCTGGACTTTGCAGCATAATAGAATTTATAGCAAGTGATACTCTCATCAATCTTCGTGCTATTCATTCAGTACTCTATACGATAAAAGAAGTTACGCGTTTCCTCTCTCCTCGAAAAGTCTAATACTGCAAAGGGGTGTTTACTTTTTCTGAAAAAGGCCCGTATTAACTTGGAATGCACTGGCCTTAGCTCATGTAAGGACTGCAGCTGACAAGTAATAATAATAATAATAAATGTTCAAAAACAGCTAAACTGACTTATCTCGCCTAAGGAGATATCGATAACATGTATAACTTCCTTAGAAAACGTTTCTGAGAAAGACGATGTTGTGGGCTGGTGATTTCATGCTCCACAACACTGAAAGATTGCCAAAAATACTTTTAGTCTACCTTTTCTCCTTCCAACTTTTTTATGAGCGTCATTCCATTTAACATCTTTAAATAATCACAACAAGAGCTGCACGTTTCTTTAAATGATGTTTGTATATTCCATCATAAGTTTCGGTCACAATTTGAGTGCTTTTACTTCATCATAAGTAACCATTGTATCTCATCCTTCCTTCTGTTGATTTTGGCAACATCTTATTTCCCCTTCACAGTGGGCACCGTCTTGTCGAAGGCACTTTCCGTGCCGTGCACAGGGTTAGCGTGCTTCGACGAAGTCGAGAGATCTGCCGGCGGTAACGTACCTACTGGCAGGGTCACTCTAGTCGGATTGGTTTCGACTGAGGAGCCTGACGAAGGGTGTAGGGACGGCTCTAGAGGCACGGTGAAATTAGTTTTCCTAAGGTAGACAACCCGACATCGCGGTACTTAAGGGATGGCAGTCCCTTGACAGGACTTGACCTGCGCAGCGCTCGTAACGCAGTCAGGCTACTTTAAAATTGCAGGAAGACTCCTTGGATACAGAACAGATGAAATTGGCCACAACGGGAAAATCTTGAAGGATAAACGATTCGGCTTTACGGATCGTACGTCTTTGGCAACGTGGAATGTGTAAGGATTGACCAAGAAAGAAAGCGAGTTAAGTACTCACCGAGAGGAAAGTAAACCTTAGAATAATAACAGAAACTAAGAGAAAACTAAAAGATCAAAAGATGGGAGAGACTACTGCGTGGATTACAGTGGTATTCCACAAATAAAACGTGCTAGGCTGGTGTAGCAGTTTTAGTCAATGAATACAGCTTCATAAGTAAAAGAACCATGACAGTCATATTTCAGATTCCGTCAGCTAACAGTTATAGGCCTCTACGACCCCGAGAAGCGAAGGAAGGACGATACTGGTACTTTTTATTATTATCTTCAGAAAGAGCTGAACAGAACCAACCAGGCAGACGATGTTGCCATAGCTGGTGATTTTAATCCAAAGTTTTAAATCTACTTATACCACGAACAGTAGGCTTATTTGGAGAAAGGATCTTGAAGGACAAACGATTTGGCATTATGGATCATATACCTTTGGCAAAGTGAAATGTGTCAGGATTGATCAACGAAGAAAGCGGGTTAAGTCAGGTACTCAGAGAGAGGAAAGTAAACATTGGAATAATAACAGAAACTAAGAAGAAACTGAAAGAGCAAAAGATTTGACTGGCTACTGGACGGCTTACAGTGGTATCCCAGAAAGAAAAAAACGAGCCAGTGATGGAGTATCAATTTTAGCTTCGTATATGAAACAATAATGACAGTCGGATTTAGAATTCCGTCAGCTAACAGTTAGAGGTATCTACGACCCATTAAAGGGAAGGAAGGACGATACTGATACTTTTTATTATGATATTCAGAAAGAGGTGACAGAATCCACCAGGCAGACCATGTTTTCATCGCTGGTGCTTTTAATCCAAAGTTTGAAATCTACCAATACCACGAATAGTAGAACTATTTGCAGAAAGGACTCTTAATTATAATGGAGATGAAATTGATCACTTTGCCTCCTTCATTAATTTTAAAACTTCTAGGACGTTCTACAGAAATAAAGACATTCACAGGTTTATATTGAGCGCAGAAGGATTAAAGTCTGCCATGGATTATATAGTAACGAATCACGAAATGTAGAATCTTATGCAAAACATACGTGTTTATAGAGGAAGCGACAAAGCTATGAATACTTTTTTTTAAACAGTAAGACTAGGCTACTATCAAAACGGAAGGAAGAAAAGGAACACTAAAAGATGCCACAAATGAGTTGTTCAAAGGACATCTCTTGTCGGAATGTAGTATTAGCGAACTTTGTCAGAACAGACTGCAAGAAAAACTTGTTTCGCAACCATTCAATAAAGACGTTGATATAGAATGAAGTAATATGAAAACCTGGATCACTGAAGCAGCCTCGAAAGTACTTGGTAAAAGAAGAGAACGAATGGGAGAAAACGTCTCAGACTTCGAAACGCAGAAATTAAAGAAGCGATCAAGGAAAGACAAATGTCTTATTGGAAGTTTATACAAACAACAACATCAGAGAGCTGGGAAACGTACGAAATAAAAAGGAATACCTCGAAACGAATAGTGCGAAAAGAACGCCAATAATCGTGAAACTCATTCATAAGCTTCTTATAACGCGACGTACACGGCAGACAGCAACGTGAATACAAGGTCATGAAACCCACAACAGGAAAGAAAAAGACACTGTTTCACTGAACATTATACCAATGACCTATGAATAAATCATTATATAAACTTGTGGCGCACACAGGAGGCCGAAGAAGACCTGGAGAAAACATGTACAATGGAATACTAGGTCCAATTACTAGGGAGGACCTGGAAGAGGCTTTGAAAGAAGTGAAGAGCAAAAAGCTATTGCAGTAAATGAATTAAATACAGAGCTAATTGAATATGGATGGTTACTGCTAGATAAAAGACTTTTAAGATTAGTAAGTGAGTGTTGAACGAACTGCAAGATCACAGACCCTTGGTACTGTATACAGCAGAAGTATTCTCTCTTAAAAAAAAATAAAATAGGCGCAGTGACTCTAAAACCTGTCAAGGCATCATCCTTCTAAACACTGCCTGTAAACTATACCCAAAGATAACCGCATGAATGGTATATCACAGAAGCTATTATTTTTGAAGGACAAGATGGGTTTCAGATCAAGTCGTTCGTGCACAAAGAATTGAATATAGAAACCAATATGGCCTTTATCGACCTTCAGAGGGCTTTTGATCGCGTGAGCCGTGATAACCTATTTGTAATAAACACAGGTATGTATCAATTAGAAGAAGTAATTATTAAACAAGGATTAAACAATGGTGTGGACTATCGCCTACACTTTTTAATAATTACATTGACTTCATTCTTCACAAATGGAAATGTGAAGTAAACAAAGGAATTAAGATAACGGATGAGGAGTACCTGAATTTATTTTTGTTTGCTGGTGATATCATTATTATTCAAAAGAATGAAGATGACCTCCAATGATCAGTATACCAGCTGAACAAATTTCGCTAGGAGTACAAAACAAACATAAAAGCATTCCAAAGAAAATATCCAGTCAAATCAAAAACTGTTTTGGATATTCATTTTTAAAACAAGTATCTCAAATCTCTTATATAGGCGGTGCCACAAGTTTTGATTTTGACTCTGATATTGAACATAAGATAGAAAAAATTCCAAGCTATCTGTGGTACCATTAGCAGAACATTCGGACGCAAAGTACGAAAAGAAAACATCATGAAATTGTACAAAGCAATGGCAGTTCCTGCGTTATCCTACGGAAGCGAAAGCTCGGTTGGCACAAAAAAGAAACAAGAAAATAAAACTCAAATAGCAGAGATGAGGTTCCTAAGAAAGACGAACGGCTGGACAAGAAAAGATGAAATTATAAACGAAGATGTTAGAACAGAATTAAATATTTTCTGCATGAACGAAAAATTCAAAACTGTCGTGAAGGTTGGAGTAAACACCTCACGAAAATGTCGGATGACAGAATTCCCCAGAAGATCCTGAACTACAAACTTAACCGAAAAGGAGATATTGGAATACCACGAAAAAGTTGATAATGAATTCTTCTTTTTTTGTGAGCTAGCTCGGAACAGGCAACAGCCTAATCCTTGAAAGTAAGATGATGATGTCGATGGTGATCTTATTTCGATAAGATTTCAGAATGACTTCTATGATGGCTTCAGGTTGCATCCTAGTTTAAATACTATGTTTATTTTTTTATTTCATTTCTTTTAATTTCCTGTTGTGAGTTGTATGTGCCGAAGCTCCTCCTTCTTGTCCTCATCAATTGTTACATGTAGGTAATTATGAAAACGTTCTCTGTAAAGCCTCCGCTCTCCTTCTTGAGATTTCATTGCTAAAGCCTCATATGTTCTACGTATTTTTATACGGTTGCGTTCCTAACCGTGTCTGCATAAAATATCAAATTTCTTGTGAACCAAATTTGCTTCCGGAAAAAAAATTGTATTCCTGGAAAGACGATGTCGACTTTTATCCAATGATGGCATATGCCACTTGGGGAATAGTAGATGTAATGATAATGCTTCCAGCATCGTTCACCAACAGACGGCGCAGTGGTATAGCTACCAGAAAGCTACCGTTTAAAAGGCAATGATCACAGCTAGAAGGTTCAGTGTGGCGCAGACGTGTGACCCAAGAAGGCAACCATGCCACGGAGATGCGCGCGTGCTTTCTACAGCCAAATGAGCGAGTTTCAGAGAGATCAAGTTGTGGCCTACCGAGTGGTGGGGTAGTCATTTCGAAAAACGGCCATAAAAAATTGGATGTCCTGCCTCAGTTGTGCAACGATCTGGTATTAGGGGTCACGTGAAAATCCTAACTCCCGTTGACGAGGTTCTGAACGTCCACGAAGCACAAAGGCCCACCAGGACTGTAGTAATGTAAGGACACCAGTAACAGTTGGTACAGCTACCACAGCACAAATAAGAAGGTTTGTGAACTCAGAAGGGTCAACACGACCTGCTTCGAACCGGTTGTTATTATTGTGACTATGGGCGCGCACACAGCATCGAACGGCACGGCTCGGCTGGTGCCGTCCGAGACAAGAGAGAGTGGCGCTCTGTGGTCTTCAGCGAGGAAAGATTTTGCCTGCCCGCAGTAACAATTGATGAGGACAAGAAGGAGGAGCTTATGACGTAGACCTGATGGGGGCTGTCTCACAGAGTAGCTCCGACTCAGGTCGGGATCTGATAAACTACAAAATTGTTCAACTTTGGGGTATCTGGAGGGGACGCTAACCAGCGCTCGGTACGTGCAGAATGTTGTTAGACCCGTTATTTTGTGGTTACTTCCAGAACAAGGTGATGTCTTGTTCTTGTAGGACAATGCTCGCCCACACACTGCCCGTGAAACTCAACGCGCTCTTGAAGGGATGCAGCAACTTCTCTGGTAAGCACGATCCAGCTGAGCATGTGTAGGATTCGATGGGACGAGAAGTGAATGATGCGACCCGCCAATCAACACCCCTTACAGGCCGAAGAACAACTCTTACAGAACTTCGTGAACTGGTCGAGTAGGCGTGGCACGATGTATCCCAAGACAGTATTCACCATCTGTACGATAGACTGGATACCAAAGTTAGCACCTGCATTGTCGCCCGTGGAGGTTACACCACAGACTAATATGGGTGTTTTAGGATGGGTCGATACCTGGTACATCAGACACGCTTGTCCTATTGATCTGTAAATGTAATTATTTCATGTGCTCCATAAGAACAGTTGAAACAGAAAATCTTGACTGAACTAAAAACCTCTGCAAGGTGCGCTAATTTATTTTCCGACTGTGTGTGAGCATTAAGGTGGGCGGCGGGGAAAAGTGTCAACTGTGGTCGTCGGATGTTGTAGATGCTGACAGTAAGGGGTGCAGTCCGCGAGATCAGATTCCACTTTTTTCTTGTCTATTTAAAAATAGTAATGATTCGCTTGATAACGGTCTTGCCGCAATGGTATCACCGGTTCCCGCCAGATCACCGTAGTTAAGCGCTGTCGGGCTGGGCATGCACTTGGATGGGTGACCGTCCGGTCTGCCGAGCGCTGTTGGCAAGCGGGGTGGGCTCAGGCCTTGTGCGGCAAACTGAGGAGCTAATTGATTGACAAGTAGCGTCTCCGGTCACGAAAACTGACAACCACCGGGATAGCGGTGTGCTGACCACACGCCCATCCGTATCCGCATCCAAAGACGCCCGCGGGCTGAGAGGATGACACGTCGGCCGGTAGGTATCGTTGGCTCTTCCAAGGACTGTTCAGACGGAGTTTAGTTTAGTTTTTAATGATTCGCTTGCATAAAAATGAGTGTGCTATGCTTCCCAACAAATCTCATTTACCTCAACTCGGACTCGGCATTAAATTTATTCTGCACTTCTTTCCAAAAGACGTCTGCCATACTGTTGCTGACGCACTGTCTAGAGTCCAAATAGGTCAGGACCCAGCGTTTGACTAAAAAAAGAGGTATTTGCTTTTACAAAGAAGGCAGAGAACTGCAAGAGACATTTATACAACTTTTCAGAGAATGGTTGTAACTACCACCAAACATTGCACCCTATGGACAAATGCTCACTGAGTGTAGCAAGGTGGAAAATAACAACCACCGGACGAAACACCTCTGCAGCCATTCCTCCAACTACAGTTCAGTAATCGTATTGTTACTTAACAACATCGTCGGTTGGTTATTTCAGAGAAAGTTCTATAGACCATTCTGACAGTAATATACAAAAGCTTTTGGGGTAACGCCGGCCGGGATGGCCGAGCGGCTATAGTCGCTACAGTCTGGAACCGCGCGATCGCTACGGTCGCAGGTTCGAATCCTGCTTCGGGCATGGATATGTGTGATGTCCTTAGGTTAGTTAGGTTTAAGTAGTTCTAAGTTCTAGGGGACTGATGACCTCAGCAGTTAAGACCCATAGTGCTCAGAGCCATTTGAACCATTTTGGGGTAACAGAGATTAAACAACTAACTGTGCAACATATTTGTAGTCCGGGGTATACAGTACGTAAGGGAAGAGGACGAGAGACTGGAATGCGGTTGTACAGGAAGGCGTAGAAGATATAGTCACGAGAGAATATGGGCCAAGTATAAGGAATGAGGAATGAAAAAGACTATTGAGTTCTGCGATAAATTTCAGCAAGTAAAGGCGAATACTCTGTTCATGAATGACAGAAGGAGAAAATATGCTTCGAACAGACGGGGAGATACGGGGACGCTTCAGTTAGATTACATCATGACTACGCAGAGATTCAGAGATCAGATACCGGGTTGTAAAGCGCACTCAGGAGCATATATAGACTCAGATGAAAATTTAGTAGTGATGAAAGGAAGGCTGAAGTTTAAGAGATTAATTAGGAATAATCAATTCACACAGAAGTGGGCTACGGAATTAGTAAGGCATGAAGGGGTAAGCTTGAAGGTCTCTGACGCTATAGATGCTGTGATAAGGATTAGCTTAGTACGCGATAAGGAATAGCTTAGTACGCAGTTCAGTTGCAAAGGAATGGACATCTCTGAAAACGCAAACACAAAACTTGGAAAGAAAAACAAAGATACAAGGAAGGTTTCTGCGAAGAAACCGTGGGTAACAGAAGTCGTGCTTGAATTGACAGATGAAAGAAGGATGTACAAAAATGTTCAGGGAAATTGAAGAACACAAGTTGCTGAGGAATGAAACCAACAGGAAGTGCACGGAAGCTAAGGCGAAATGACTGCATGAAAAATGATCGTTGGATGAACTGACTCAGCATATGGGAAAGTCAAAGCAACCTTGAGTCTAATTAAAAGTAAGGGTGATAAGATTAAGAGTGCAATAGGAATTGCACTGGTAAATGCAGAGGAGAAAGAGGATGAGTGGAACGAGTACATTGAAGGTCTCTGCTAGTGGCAAGACTTGTCCAATGACGTGATAGAAGAAGAAACAGGATTGATATGGAACAGATAGAGGATCTAGTATTAGAATAAAAATTTAAAATGGTTTAGGATAACTTGAGATCTAGTAAGGCAGAAGGGATAGATAAAATTCCAGCAGAATTCGTAAAATCATTGGGGGAAGTGGTAACAAACCGACTATCCAAACCATCGTGTGTACAATGAATATAAGTATATCGATATACCATCTGACTTTCGGAGAAATATCATCCACACAATTCTGAAGATTGCAAGAGTCGACAAATGTGAGAATTATCGCACAATGAACTTAACAGCTCATGTATCCAAGTTGTTGACAGGAATAATATACAGAAGATTAGAAAAGAAAAGTGAGGATGTGCTAGATGACGGTCAGTTAGGCTTTAGGAGAGGAAAAGGCAGCAGAGTGGCAGGTCTGACAATGCGTCTAATAACAAAAGCAAGACCGAAGAAAAATCAAGACATGTTCATAAGATTCGTCGACCTGGAAAACCCGCTCAACAATATAAAGTGGTAGAAGGTGCTCGAAATACTAAAAAAAAATATACGGATAAGCTATGGGGAAAGACGGGTAATATACAATATGTACAAGGGCCAAGAGGGAATAATAAGAGTAGAAGCCAAGAACGAAGTGCTCGGACTAAGAAGGGTGTAATACGAGGATATTTCTTTTCACCCCTATTATTCAATCTATACATCGAAGAAGCAAAACTAAAATAAAGGTGGAATTAAAATTAAACGTGAAAGCATATCAACCATAAAATTAGCTGATGACGTTGCTATCCTCACTGAAAGTGAAGCAGGATTACAGGATATGCGATAAGGAATGAACAGACTAAGGTGTATAGAACTGGGACTGACAGTAAAAAAGCAAAAAGTATAAGGTAATGGTAAGTAGCAAAAACGAGAACAGCAAGACAGTTAATATAGGGTAGGTGATCATGAAGTAGAAGTATTTAAGGGACTATGCTGCCCAGGTAGCAAAACAACCCACGACGGACGGAGTGAGGAGGACGAAAATAACAGACTAGTACTGGCAGGAAGGGCATTCATGGCCAAGAGATGTGTACTAGTATTAAATATTGGCCTTAATTACAGTACGTTTGGAACCCAGCATAGTATGGAAGCGGAACATGGACACTGGAAAATCCGGGAAGAAAGAGAAGCGAAGTATCTGAGATAAGGTGCTATACAAGAATGTTGAAAATTATCTTGAGGAGGAGGATATTAGTGCTTAACGAATCGTCGACAGCGACGTCATTAGAGATGGAGCACAAGCTCGGATTAATGAAACAAGGAGAAGGAAAGCGGCCGTGCCATTTAGAAGGAACCCTTCCCGACATTTGCCTTACACGATATAGGAAAATCAAGGAAATCTAAATCAGGATGGCCGGACGCGTGTTTGAACCGCCGTACTCCCGAATGACAGTCCAGTGTGCCAACTACAGTGCTAGCCCACTCGATGAAAATCAGGTAGACTGCTGGAGTTAGGAGTGAACAGATTCTCCGTAGAACCGGCGAGTAAAGGTGTATATAGGAAAAACACTGACTAGAAGAAGTACTGGATGAAGGATATCTGTTAAGACTTAACGGAATAACTTCCACATTACTAGAGGGACCTGAAGAGGATAAAAACTGTAGGGGAAGACAGAGACTGGAATACATCCATGAAACAAGAGAGGACGTAGGCTTAAGTGCTATTCTGAGATGTAGAGGTTGGCACAGTAGCACAGGGCAAGAGCTAGTGACAAACCAGTCGTGAGACTGGGGAAAAAAAAAAAAAAAAAAAAAAAAAAAGCCTGTGTTACGCAAGGAATTCTACACTCATTCTGTATCTACGTCTACATCTACATCTACATCCATACTCCGCAAGCCACCTGACGGTGTGTGGCGGAGCGTACCATGAGTACCTCTATCGGTTCTCCCTTCTATTCCAGTCTCGTATTGTTCGTGGAAAGAAGAATTGTCGGTATGCTTCTGTGTGGGCTCTAATCTCTCTGATTTTATCCTCATGGTCTCTTCGCGAGATATACGTAGGAGGGATCAATATACTGCTTGACTCTTTGGTGAAGGTATGTTCTCGAAACTTCAACAAATGCCCGTACCGAGCTACTGAGCGTCTCTCCTGCAGAGTCTTCCACTGGAGTTTATCTATCATCTCCGTAACGCTTTCGCGATTACTAAATGATCCTGTAGCGAAGCGCGCTGCTCTCGTTGGATCTTCTCTATCTCTTCTATCAACCCTATATGGTACGGATCCCACACTGCTGAGCAGTATTCAAGCAGTGGGCGAACAAGCGCACTGTAACCTATTTCCTTTGTTTTCGGATTGCATTTCCTTTGATTCTTGCAATGAATATCAGTCTTGCATCCGCTTTACCAACGGTCAAATTTATATGATCATTCCATTTTAAATCACTCCTAATGCGTACTCCTAGATAATTTATGGAATTAACTGCTTCCAGTTGCTGACCTGCTATTTTGTAGCTAAATGATAAGGGATCTATCTTTCTATGTATTCGCTGCACATTACACTTGTCTACGTTGAGATTCAATTGCCATTCCCTGCCCCATGCGTCAATACAAACTCCATCAGCCATCAGCTGACACCAACAGAAAAAAACTAATTTAGGACCTTGGACCATAGCCCACACCCAGCTATTCCTGGTAGTGTACTTATCTGGCAACTCAAAGAAATTTTTAAAATACTTCTGGTTCCTGATTTTAGAGACACTGTCTAATGTTTCAGATGCTGTGAATATGCAATCTTCACCACAGATAGTGTGACCTGAGCCATAACAAAGACTCTCGCAGTTGAGGCTTCCTCGCACGTATGTACTGCATAAGGGATCAAGTTTACAACGAATCGAGTGAGTTATGCACTAAAAACGGCGCCGACCAAGATATGTCACTACTATTCCATTGACAATATAGGGAAGAGTATTGTACTATATTTTCTTACTCCATTCTGAAATGATACCAACCACTTTATCTGTGTGCAAACTTTTCTGAAATTACATAACGTATTGAGGAAAAAGGTTATTTTCAAATGTGATATACTCTTCCATTATACAGTATGCTTAAATACCCAGCACCAACAGTTCTGTTAAAATTTTGAAGCCCTTAAGTCGAGTAACATTTGTCGGTGCTGTGTTCAATAGTCTATGTGTTCGCTACTACACACCATCAATCCGTAAATCAAATTAAATTAAGAACAATTACAATAAAAAGCCAATGACAGGTTAAAATACTTTGAAATAGAAGCTATTAACCAGTAACACAAATTTCTATGTTCAAGACAAGGAAAGTTTTTAAGATACTTAAGAAACTCATTTGATTTGCAAATATCACGTGTTCCATGGCTGCAGACATTTTTACATTTCAAGGCGCAAGATGATGCACGACTGGCGAGGTATGGCTTCACCGTCGACACGTCATATAGTTAGTTTTAAAAATATACTGAATTTTACTCACCATAAAACAATTAACAAATAACAATGCGAATATCTCTCAAATAGCATTATTGTATTTTATAGCACTTAAATTCATAGAACCCATAATTCTTACTAACTTTGTGCAAAATACAACCTTATGCATCACAGTAACAAAAACAGTATTAAACGCTGGGAAACTGCTTATGGCGTTTCTAGTGTTCATCCGTTCATGTGATTCTAGACTGAACCACGGACCAGCAACCATTATGCGTTACTAAGTGCACTATCCTCCGGTATAACAATTTCTACCTCGGTAGAGTCCGAGATTAGTGCCCTTGCATGACAGAGGCACAAAGAGACGTGGCAGCGAACCTATTCCATAGCACATACTAGGCAACCCAATAAATGGAAAAGCATGTGGAGGAAGCTGCATGAATGTCAGGTGCTGGCAGTGCTTTGACAGTTACATATCAAAATTACTTAATGTCATATTTTGGCAGTCAAGCACGAAACTTCGATTTTGGCAGAATGCCGGGGTGGTCCCTGGCAGCAGTGGAGCCAACCACACGGTAGGTGATATTACAGCGGCCACCAGAAACACTTGTGGTCTTGGTAGCATCGACTA
Organism: Schistocerca cancellata; assembly: GCF_023864275.1. Taxonomy (NCBI): domain Eukaryota; kingdom Metazoa; phylum Arthropoda; class Insecta; order Orthoptera; family Acrididae; genus Schistocerca; species Schistocerca cancellata. Next base: position 206,990,087 of record NC_064631.1, on the reverse strand, counting down.
ACTACTCTATCTGTTGAAACAAAACAAAGCAATCACAGAAAACCTGTTGGACATCGCCCTGAGGTAGGGACAGACTTCACAGATAAGTAGTGAAGTCATATGGCATGAATGGCTGGGAGACACCGAAGGGGATGCTTATCTGCTTAATGGAAATGGTTTTCCCCATTCTTCGTGTCCACAGACACCTTTTCTTCGAGAAATATGAGAACTATGTGTGTAAGAGTATCTATTAAGTGTACGTGACCGGAATGTGTTTGAGTTTATGTTTGCTTGTGTGTGTGTGTGTGTGTGTGTGTGTGTGTGTAGTGTTGTGTGTGTGTGTGTGTGTGTGTGTGTGTGTGTGTGTGTAGTGTTGTCATTTTTGAGCAGTATGATGACGAGAGAAGGGAGAGGACGTAACCTGGCGCTTGCGCATAGCTTGCTCCTCCCGAAGGGGACCGCCAGACAGATCACCATCAACAGCTTCGCATGCCTCCACACCGTGACACACTGCGATGAGGTTTGGAATTTAATCCAGGACGTTGACGCAAAGACTGGTGACCAGGCACTTCAGCACATCACACTTCCTGTTCCATGTGCCGAAAATGGAAACAGAAAGATGTCAGTATAACACCTTGTGCCGCCGGATGGTCAGCCATCCAAATACTGGTCACTCCTAACGGTAATTATCTTCAGCGATCTGACGGGTATCAGTGTATCCACCTCGGCACGACAGTTGACGGACTCCATAGATGACAGGCATCCGTAAGCTTGACCCCCGCCACCATCCCCTCCTACCTCCTCCCTCCCCTCCCCCCCTCCCCCGCCACAGGGTAGTGACGAGGATATTCCACCAGCAGCACCAGCGGACAGCGATGTGGAGGTGGAGTCCACAAGGTCCAGAGCGTAATCACTGAGCTGCACGTAAGGTGAAACTCAGATGTGTAAACACCCTGGTTTCTCGGTCGCTTTAAAAAGCGAGTACTACGACCGGAAATCAGTTCACACACTTACATGAAGCACTTCACTACGGGCATTCACATTATTGTGTCCATTACCTCATCGTGGAATTTGATTTTGAATTTGGGTACAGCTGTCACTGTTAGTTGATTGCTTACGCAGGACTTGGCTACCGTTCTAGAATTTGTTGACTCGCAACTTCCTGGGTGAAATCACGCATCACATCCTGTCAGCATGCACCGTGTGTAGGTATCCGCTCCTGTCTGAGCTTAACTCCAAGCACCGCCCAGAGAAACTCGAATACTGTGTATATGAAAAACAAATTGCGTTTGTATACGATATTGCAATGTCTGCGTTATTCTGAATTACGATGCAAAGTTCCTTTGGACATGCATGCATGTACATGTTTGTATCCAGTTGGGTAGAAAACAAGCAGTGACTCCTCACACTACAATCGGAACGAGTAAACCCTTTATGACTGTCTTCCTGCAGGGTGTTCATGGATTTTGTCTCTTTTACTTGACGCCGAAACGTTTAGCAATGCTGAACGCCCATTAACGGAGCCTGATGCTGACTCGAAGTCACCGTCGACTGGAACGTTTTTGGCCCAGTGTACAGTCGGAAGCAGTCTTGGATATGGTACCCGACAATCTTGATATCTATCTTTCTTTTCTTTTTTTTTTGTGTTGGTCGTCAGTCTTCTCAACAGTTTAATGCAGCCTACTACGAATTCCTCTCCTGTGCCAACCTCTTCATGTCAGCGTAGCACCTGCCATCTACTTCCTCAATCGTTAGGTGGATGTACACCAAACTCTGTCTTCCTCAACAACTTTTACCCTGTAAGGCTTCCTCTAGCATAATGGTATCCATTCTCTGACGTCTTAACAAATGTCCTAGCATCCTGTACCTTCATCTTCTCAGTGGTTTCCGCTTATTCCTTTCCTTTCCGTTTAACCGCAGAAGTTTCTCATTCATTACCCTATCAGTCCAATTAATTATCAACATTCGTCTGTAGAAACACATCTAAAATTCATCGATGCTCTTCTATTCCGGTTTTCTCACCGTCTGTATTTCACTACCATACAATGTTGTGCTCCAAACCATCATTCACAGAAATTTCTTCTTAAAATTAAGATCTATGTCTGATACTAGCACATTTCTTTTGGCCAGGAATCCCCTTTCCGCCAATGCTGGTCTGCTTGTGATGACTTACTTTATCCTTCAATCTTTGGTTATTTAGCTGCCTAGATACCTGAATTCCGTAACTTCATGTACTTAGTGACCATCAAACCTGATGCATAGTTTCTCAATGTTCTCATTTCTGATACTTCCCATTGCTTTCGTTTTTCTTCGATTTACTCTCAATCTGCATTTTTTAAGCATTTGATACCCTTCAGCATATCCTATAATTCTTCTTCACTTTCAGTAAGGACAGCAATGTCATCAACGAATCTTATCATTGAAAACCGTTCACCTAGAATTTTAATTCCGCTCTTGAACCTGTCTTTTGCTCCCATCATTGCTTCTTCGCTGTATAGATCGAACAGTAGTGTTGAAAGACTATACCCTTTTCCATCCGAGCGCTTTGTTCTTGGTCTTTCACTCTTATTATTCCCTCTTGTCTTTTGTAAATTTTTTATATTTTTCCTCCTCTCCTCATAGCTTACGGCTATTTTTCTCAGATTTTCTAACATATTGAACCATTTTACATTGTCGAACACTTTTACAGCTAGACAGATCCTATGAAGTGACTTGATTTTTTTTAGTCTTCCTTCCATCATAACCTACAGCGCCAGAACTGCTTCTCTAATTCCTTTATCTCTAATAAATCCAAACTGATCGTCATGAGACACATTCTCAGTTTTCTTTTCCATTCTTCAGTATCTTATTCTTGTTAACAACTTAGACGGTTCAACTGTGAAGATGACTGTGGGATAATTCTCGCACTCGTCGGCTCTTCCACTCTTTAGAATAGAGTGAATGATATTTTTCTGAAAGTCACTTGGTTCTTCGCAGGACTCATAGATTCTACATGTCAACGTAAATAATCGTTTTGTCCCCACTTTCCCCAATGAGATTAGAAATTGCTGTGGAATGTTATCTGTACCTTCTTCCTTGTTTGATCTGTCTTCCACAGCTCTTTTAAATTCTAAAGCTGTATCTCCATCTCTTCCATATCAACTCCTGTTTCTTCTTCTATCACGTCACCAGACAAATCTTCCCCCTCATAGACGCCTCCAATGTACTCCTTCCACACATCCGGTTACTCTTCTGCATTTATCAGTGCAGTTCCCATTTCACCGAAGATTGTTTTGACTTTCCTATACGCTGAGTTAGACCTTCGACAGTAATTTGTTTTTCGATTTCTTCACATTTTTCATGCAGCCATTTTGCTTCAGCTTCCCGACACTTCCTATTGGCTTCATTCTTCAGAAACTTGTATTTCTGTACTCCTGAATTTCCCGGAATATTTTTCTACTTCCTTCTTTCATTGATCAGCTGACATATTTCTTCTATTACCCATGGTTTCTTCGCAGTTACCTCCCTTGTATATATGTTTTTCCTTCCAACTTCTGTGGCGACCTTTTCATTCCTCTTCAACTCAACTACCTACTGACCTACTCCTTATCCCAGTATCTATAGCCTTAGATAACTTCAAGCATATCTCTTCATGCCACAGTACTTCCGTATCTCACTTCTCTATGTATTGGTTCTTCTGACTAATATCTTTAAGCTCAGCCTACTCTTCATCATTACTAAACTTTGATCTGCGTCTATAGCTGTTCCTGGGTACTCCTTACAATCCAGTATCTGATTTCTGGATCTATGGCTGCCTATGATGTTATCTAACTGAAATTTTCCCGTATCTCCCAGTCTTATCCGACTATACCTCGTCCTCTTGTGATTCTTGCGGAGAGTATTTGCTATTACTATCTGTAATTTATTGCAGAAATCAATTAGTCTTTCTCTTCTCTCATTCTTTGTAGCAGGGAACCCATCCTACTCCTTTCCCTGCAACCGCATTCCAGTTCCCCATGACTGTTAGATCACCATTCCCTCTACGTACTGTATTACCCATCCAATATCCTCATGTACTTTCTGCGTCTCCACATCATCATCTTACATTGTCGGCATATATACGTGAACAATCGTTGTCGGTGTTAGTCTGCTGTCGATTCTCACAAGAACAACCTCATCACTAAACTGTTCACAGTAACACTCTCTTTGACCTAACTTCCTATCCATAAGGAATCTTACTCCCATTATGCTATTTTCTGCTGCTGTTCATATTATCCTTTACACATCCGATCGAAAATCCTTAGTTACTTTCCATTTCACGTCACTGACCCCGACTACATCTAGATTGAGCCTTAAAATTTCCATTTTCAAATTCTTAGCTTCCATAGCACGTTCAAACTTCTGATATTCCACACGACGACTTGTAAAAAGTTATCCTTTCGTTGGTTATTCAGACTTTTTCTCATAGTCACCTCCACTTTGGAAGCTCCTCCTGGAGACCCGAATGGGGACTACTCCGGAATCTATTGCCAATGGAGAGATCATCATGACACTTTTTCAATTACAGGTCAACCGTCTTGTGGATACACATTATGTGTACGACAGTACTACGGACAAACAGCCTGAATCAGAGCGGCCACTGGGGACGTAGACGGATACATTCGAGACGCCACTTCTGAGACCACCACGACGCAGCTCCCTGCTCCAAAGCCAGTTCCATCATGCGCATAAGGAATGGAACTTGTAGATATGGTCTTGTTATAAATAATGAACGTAGGCAAAGTAACAACAGAAAGGTTCTTGGATGCTGATTGACAGGGCATTGTCATGTATCCCATACAATAAAAAGAGAGAGAGAAAAAAAAACTGGGCCCAAAATGCTAATACTGCACTTTTCCAAGACCTAATTTTTCAGAAGTGGGTTACATCACAGTGATCACAGCAGGAACAGAACAAGGAGCGACCTAGTATAATAAATATGGTTTTCAAAAATTTGCCTGCTGCTGGCCAAGTAATCTTATCCCGTTACCTTATTTCTCAGCAGGGAGGTTCCAAGTCGTTTTTGGGGTGGAGCTAGGTTTGGAGATAATATGAAGTATAATGCGACAGGATCATTTGCGTTATACAAAAAACATTAATGAGACCTCAAAACAAGCAATTTAGACTGGAAGATCCGATTTTTAATACAGTGCAAATCTGCATCTAATGGCCAGCGGATGAAGTCCAAATCTACACGTCAGCAAACCAATCATTTTCCAGCCTCATTAAAAGATTCAGAGAGACGGAAAGAGGAAGACAAACTTCAGGAGTCTCAATTATTTTTTCCATTTACGGTCGAAAATACTACAAGGGTAATAAATAGCGAACAACATACGTGAAACATTTAAGAGCTGATTTAAACTTATTGAATTAACTTAGTAGAACGACCGCTTGAAAAGATGTAACACTCTTGTTAGCAACACTGGGAAAGCCGTTCGATTACACTAGTCAAGGAGATGTTTTGACACAATGTTGGATTTGGTAGTATTTAGAGAGTGGGTTATTCATTAGGTGGGAAAATGTATTCTTCACGGGAGCTTGTGATATTAACGTGAATAGAGACTGTAAGTTGTTTAGATAATGTAATTTTCTTGTGAAGACTCTTAATCGATCAGACAGTTATTAAATATTGTATAGCATAATTTTTTTTGGTAAAGCACCTGGTGTCACGTATTTGTTTATTTGTGTGAACAGCTAAAATCTTGACTGTGCTCCGAACGATTTGAATACACAATTGCCCCCCCCCTCCTCCCTCCCCTTGTGTGTGTGTAGTTGACCGGAAACACCTATCATAAGTGTTTTCACTGTGGAAAATCGAACTAAATAGTGTGTTTAAAAATGATTTTAGACTCACAGCATTGAAGTGAGTGGTGGTTTAGAGCTGTAATAGTTAAATTATTTTCGTTTCCATGTCTGTACCCCCTACTAAACTCTTAGAATAAGAATGTTTATTGTAGGCTGTATTATTAGAATGGTTGAAGGTCAAGTAAATGATGACCAAGAATGATGTCATGATGGATCCAAGGATTCGGTTCTGGCAGCATCGTAAGCTGAGGTAGGACTCATCTAAATGATCCCGAAAGTTCATGATCGTGGCAGAAGGCGGCGGAGAGCGGGCAGTGGGCGTGGAGATCCGCCCAGTTTTCTGGTATTCTGCGTCTCTTAAGGTTACCTTAAGGCGAACAGTATTGCTAGGTTACATGAAACAATCGTACAATGGAATTACTAGTACACAGAGTGTGACGTAGACAGCTCGCACTGAGAGAAAATTTTTCGTAAGGGTACGAGTAACTCTTTTCTATTCATTAACAAAAATAACATGTATCTTTAATGTATCAGAAGTATCTGTGTTCAACATGGGAGATCCTTTCTAGTTTACATTTATAAAACGTCATTCTTCCTTCAATAAGCATTATCAAGACTACTAAGGTTCGTGATGAAGAAGTTCAGATACTTAAACACACTTCAGCAATTAGTGTCCACAAATGCACATTTTTGGTGTCTCTGTCGGATAAGTTTCATACTACCGCTCCAGGGGAATCCCTTTATGACAGTAAGGAGAAGAGGATCTCCTAAACCAGTGCATAGATTGAAGTAGCTACATCATTAAATATTACAACTCTTAGGCTCTGTGCTGCAGCGAACTGTTCAAGCAGGGCGTAAATGAACATCACAGCCTTACTTCTATACACTCACAATAACTACTATTTATAATGTAACGTACATAAATAAATAGTTAAATAGCGTAAGTAGTGCAAAGCCTAGCAAGTAACGCATTCGATACATAAACAAGGTGATTCTTGTTAGCGTTTAAAAATCCCCCGAAGCGGCGTTGATGACGCTGAGACTACTAATTTAATATGACACACACGAGGTCACAAATGTCGGGCAATACTCCAAAAATGAATGAGATATGTTGAACGTGTCACGTAACCAGATGACGTATCTCAACGCAGCTTGGACGTGAATGGGTGGCTGAGCAATGCAATAGTGGCGTTCGAGCAAACGGTGAAAATTTCGATCACCTCTTGATGATGTGATCTGTTTCTTCCTTTTCTTTCTTTTTTTCACAGGCTTTATTTAGGGAAGAATAAGTACGTCATTTTCTGGTTACGAGGCAACTGGGAAGCGGGTAATAAGTCAACGGAGACTGTGAGACCGGTAAATAAAATAGCAAATCTTACCCCAATACAAAAACACAACTGCCTACTACAGTACCCAAAAACACTGCCTGCCAGACGCAAGACATGAATGCTGATCTCTAGGCGCTTAAGTCGAGCACGTGGGCCCAGAGCCATAGTAGTTATAATACTTGACTTGGGTTCGGACGATGTCCGTCTCGGCAACTTAGTGGTGCCGGCACGGTAGCTCAGCGTGTTCGGTCACAGGGTTAGTCGCCCTAAACTGAGTAAATGGATCACTCGCCCCCAACAAACGCAACGAACAATAAAGAATTGAATGAGAATGAAATAAGAAAAAAGTGGGCAGTGCGACGGAATGCCATGAAAATGGGCTCAGGTTCGATTGCCGGCTGGGTCGGAGATTTTCTCCGCTCACGACTGGATGTTGTGTTGTCATCATCATCATCATCTCAGCCCCATCGACGCGCAAGTCGCCGAAGCGGTGTCTAAGGACTTGCATCAACGACCGGTCTATCCGACAGGAGGCCCTAGACACATGACGTTTCATTTTCGGATGACGTGCCGTAGGCCGATAGGCTGAGACGCAGCAACTGCGGAGAGCTACGTCATCTGGTGACGCCACATCTTCAAAATTGTCAGGCAGTGTAAGATTTTAATGCAGTCTGAAACCTGACTTCATCGTATAACTAATAAAAACTGAAAATGTATTTGGTGATCAACATGTGAATAACTTCTTCGCAAACAATTTTAAGACACCATAACTAAAAGCAGAAAGGTGCAGAGGATTTGTAACGAGTTAACCGACCTCAGCGGCGGCTACTCCGTTCTCCCGCTCCACCACTAGCGGCCTGTCCGGTGTCGGCTATGGGCCGGTGCGCTGGCCCGCTTGCTTTGCATTGTGTCACGCGGCAACAGGTACCGCTCTGTTATAAAGCCAAACATTATTCTCGCTCGGCCAGACCGCGGCGTTTGTCCGCAAGTGCTGACATAAACGCAAACACTGGCCCGCGCGTGGTGTGCTTTTCAGCTGCACTCAGTCAGTGCCTCGCTGCGCAGAACTAATTTCCGCTAAACAGGTGCAAACAGCTATAGGAAAACTTCACCATGTGGTATCTGTTGGAATACTCTGCTCGTGATGGAGCTGTGTGGATTCAGAGTACCGCTCATTTCCGTTTCATGTATTAAAACACCAATGTGTTATGTGTTCTGGTACATCTGACTAAATGTACCAGATTCTCGTTATCACTCTGACGATAGATCGCAATGTGGTGTTTCCGTAACATTTATGAGATAATATTTATAACCAGCAAACACATGGGAATAGTTCCATAGAAAAATCATACAAAAAGCAAAAGAACTAACAGCATGGAAAAAGATCAGCAAACACTCTTGGTGGGACCCAGAGCATGAAAAGCCACTAGAAATACGCAAACAAGATTTTCGAGACTACAGTAGTAAAAAATCCCATAAAGCCTATGTTGCTTTCAAGAATTATGGAACCAGACTGCAAAACTTACAGGGCAAAAGAAGTGAAAGTACATGAAAGTGCAACTGGATGCTATAGAGATAAATTTCCGCAACCACAACACGAGATAATTCTACAGGACCTTCTCAAGGAAGATTTGCGGGTACACACCTCAAAATGTGTGCTTCAAGGAACCAGATGGAAAACTAGCATTAACTAACCAAGAAAGTTGTCAAGAACTGGCACGTAATTACTCCGATCTTCTTCACTGCATTGAACCTGTAACAAGATTTGCAGTACAGAACTGTACCTCCGCCCAGCCAGAACCACCCCCACCATGTGAAGAGAGCAACAAACATACTTAAACTAAAAAACAATTGGTCATCTGGTGAGGACAGCATCATTGCAGAATTACCAAAGAATCTTGGAGCAAAGTCACTATAAGAATTTGAGCAAATAATCTCTGTTCTCTGACAAACACAAAACTTCGTGATGACTTGAAATGTGCACGTGTCCATCCACTGTACAAGAAAGGAGATGACGAATCTGAGCAACTACAGGGAATCTCCCCGCTACATGTCACCTACAAAATTTTCTCAGTTTGCTTGCTCCAGAGAACAGAAGAACAGAACACAAAATTGGTGAATGCCGGGCAGGCTGTCGCCCTGGTCATTCAAGCACAAAACAAATCCTTAGTCTGAAAAAAAAATTAAATAAAGGCCATCAGGAATGCGCCAATTATCTGCACCCTCATAAATTTCAAGAATGTGTATGATTCTGTTGATCGACAATCGTTGTTCAGAGTCTCAGAAGAAGAGGGATTCGACCCAAAAACACTCCTATTAATCAAACAGACATTAGGTGACGCAACATAGAAAGTTAAATTTATGGGTGAAATCTCCGATCCCTTCATGGCCAAAACTTGAGTGCTCCAACGCGACGGATTATTCCCACTATTATTGAACCTAGTACTTGACAAAGTAGTGAGGAAATGGGAAAAAAGAACTGAAACCTTAAGGATAGGAAACCAGCACGTCTAGGAAGATGCCGGGACAAAATGGAAATATCAAACCTAGCTTGCGCAAACGACCTGGCCATACTATCAGACAACGAAGCAACAGTAACCCAACAAATAGAGGTGCTATAAGAATGCGCGGAAAAAGATAGGCTGCAAATCTCTTTCGAGAAGTCTGAATTTTTTTGCACAAAATTAAACATAACAGAATTAGACACAAAATGTGCATCTGCTCAGCTGGGTGGTAACGTGCTGGCCTCCCATGCAAGCGGGCCCAGGTTCGATTCCCGGCCGGGTTGGAGATTTTCTCCGCGCGGAGAGTGAGTGTTGTGCTGTCCTCATCATCATTTCATCCTCACTTTCGTCACGCAAGTCGCCCAATGTGGCGTCGACTGAAGTAAGTCTTGCACTTGGTGGCTAAACTTCCCCGGATGGGGCCTCCCACCAACGTTGCCATACGCTCACTTTTTAGACACAAAATACGGCAAGATAAACAGAGCTGCATACTTCAAGTATCTAGGTGAAATCCTTGAACCTACAGGAGGAGAAAAGGTCACACAGAAAACTCGACTACAAAAAGACACAGCTCGTATATAATAAAAAGTGCTTGCCCATTCACACAAATGTCAGCCACTACAACACAGTAATCAAGCCCGATATACTGTATGCAAGTGAGATGTTAACACTCCATGCGAAAAGTGACACGGAAAGTATAACGAGGGAAGAAAGGAGAATGATGAGGAAAATTCTCAGCCCAAGGATGACAGAAGAAGGATACAGATTTTACTCTAGCAAAACTAGTCAAACACGTGCTACAATGTCAGAAAACGAAGGTAGAACTTATATGGGTACATCATCAGGATGTCACCGAAACGACTCACCAGGAGAATTCTAACATACATACAAGGGATCAAATCAACAATACCATGGATCAGCAGCAAAAATCGATCCAACAGAAACTGAAGACAGAAATGTATACAGGGACAGCATACGCAAGTGGAATGTGAGGTCAGAAAATGAAGTCTAAAAAGAAACCAGGGACAATGTGGACTGAAGATAGAAATAGACTCCATGGAGAAAAAATGACAGAATCGTGGAAGATTAGAAAGTACGCTCAAATGAGGCAGAACAGGGTCTCGACGCAAATAGTAATATATACGTATACAAAAATTTCGTAAGTTTAGCTGCATAAACATTTTGGAAGTATACTCATCCCCATTTTCAGAGTGAGCCTATAGACTGAAGCTGTGGCAGAATACCACTGAGCCTTGTCGACTCGTATCGATTTCTCTTCCGGTCGATTTCCCGGTTTGATTTCTCCTCTGTTCATCCGGTGGAGCTGGCGCTGCATCGCAGCCTGTGGCCCGAATTTTAGACGCGTGCGAATCTCGCTTGGAGAGCGCTGGAGGAAGTTGGGGCTCCGAGCCGAAGCGGTCGGGACGACGGTTGGCCGACTGTGCGGGAAGCGACCAAGACTACATTCCACGAGAGGCTGACGGCTATTGGTGTTTTATTGAACAGTGTTGTCGTCGCCACCCATAGTGTTGCCCTGAGTCCAAGTGACCACTTGGTAAAATGCTGTCATTTGGCGATTGACTTACAACCTTTTCCCTCGGCTGTGATTTCATCGGGAATAATCGTTGGCTGGTCGGTCATTCGTCTCAGCGGAGAAAGTGTATTGAGTCTTTTGGCCGCTTCTGAGTTCTGTGTACCCTCATTACTTTGAATTCGTCCCTGTCGCTGTACGTTAACTGGTTTTAGTAATGTTTGAGTTGCTTGTGGTCTAGTTTTTGCGTGGATCTGTGAAGTGGTCCAGGTAATAGGACTCCTACAGAGATAGACGGGGCAGTTATTGAGCCGAGATGTAAAATTTATGTTTTAAATTGTGTTCTAAACTTACACTATCAATCCGATGGTGTGTCCATTATCCGTAGTCACACAGGGAAACGGCTGCCAAGTAGTGGACACTATGGACTGTTGATCTTGGGATGGTGCAGTATTTGTATCTAGTGATATTTTTGAATGATCAGTCAATCTTAACGCTCCTCGGGTGCTCGATTTGTGGAGGAAACTTGTTGCAATTACGTTTGATTAATCTTGTGTTTAAATATTACCGTCCTGTTTAAATGGTTGTCAGTTTATAAATACATTTTCAGAATTCTTTGGACAAGTTTTATTGCAGTTATCTTTGATTATCTCGTTGACTTAAAAGCTATAATTTTATTTAAGTGTTTGCCTTTTAAAGGTAACAGATTTGTAGCAGATCCAAGTGGTGAATTATTGTTGCGTTTTACGTGGTTACTGTCCAAGCTGATCTGACATTAATATCTGGTTGTTAGTTTTGCAGGCTGGGGTAGTTAGCCATTTTGTATGCATGCTCCTGGTTGTCCAACCAACCGACGAAGTGTTCAGGCATGTATCGCCCGCCGCGTGATTTGATGACGGGAGAGGAACCGGGCGCGGTTCTTCGCGGATACATGTACTAGGACCCCGCTATTCCACGCCGAGTCACGGTTGCGGGTCGTCGATCGCTTAAGTTCTGATGCTTACTGCGTCGCTCTAACAGTGTGATATTCATTTTCCGCCCCTCATAATATGTGCCCTTCCTGCTTTCCCCTCCTGGAAACAAGCCTCAAAAATGAGCAAATAATAAGATTTGAAGCCGTCCGACTACTGCTGTACTCCGGTAGCCACCACTGTGGCTTAGTTGTTTTGAAGCGGGGTATTTACTCTCTTAAATGGTTTTAGAAGAATTGTAAAGTATCTTGATCTATATCTCTTTAATTTTTTTAAAGGGATATGTCTTAGCATTCTGGTGTTTCTTATTGATGTTGACGTTATTGTAATATTTAATAATTTAAAGACAATTTCTAAGGCTTCTGGAGCTTTGTGATTATTGAGTTTTATTTTTTTACGAATCTTTTTTTAACAGAGAATTTTAGAGTGAATTCTTAGCCTTCTGGCGCTCTGTGGTTATTGATGCTGATCTTGCTTTAATTGTTTTTAAAAAGAGATACATTTTGAAGCAAATTTTTAACCTTTCTGGTGCTCGTTGATTGTTGGTTGTTGTTAACTAGCTTTTCTCTTCATTCCATTGTACAGGAAAATCTTAAACGTTTTTACGAAATACATCTAGAGGTTGTAAACCACAAGTGATGTAGAACATCTGCTCGGCCCTTCCTTGAATTCCTGCCGCCACCGATGAAGGACACTGCAGTAGTAGCTGCAGAGCGTGGTTGTTCCATTGTGTGAAAGAGGGGGGAGACTTTGTGTTGTCCATATCACTCGCGGCTTCATTACTGAATTGTGTTACTGGTTAATATTGTTGTCTATTGTTTATTGAGGTTTTGCAGGGGGATACCGCGGGAGATGGATCCCAGAAGTTGCGCTGGTCTGGCCTATTTAGAAAGCAACCAATTTTAATATGAGCTTAAGTTACTGTGGCAACCAATATATGGCGGCGTTGCTGCGACAGTCTGTTCATATTTATTTCGACTTCATTAGCGATGTAGGTGCAGTGCTTTCTACTTATTCTAGTGTTCTCAGTGAGCTTAGTCGTAACATTCAATTTCTTAAATTGGATCAGGGAGTCGCAAGCTGATAGCGAGAGTACAGGCTCAACTTTTTAATTGGGGTAGCAATATATCTGATTTAAGGCATCTCCCTGCTACTAACAAGCAAGATGACGTGGTTAGCCTATTGTTTGCTTGCGTCAGGGATTTCCAAGTAACAACGTCTACATCCATTTAGATTCATAGCTTCAAGTCTTGGCAGACTTTCATCTAATCTGAAATAGAATCAAACGACCATCAATAAGAAGTTTCGTTCTAGATAATCTTGTCAATCGGGTAATCAAGAAAGGTGTCTGTCTCTATGATTATATGTATACTTGGAGAAGAAATAACGAAACATACAAGAACTTTACAACACAATGAGTGATTGTGAAATAAGTGATGAAGATTATTACCAAGAGAAATAATTTTGGAAAAAAATTACCATAAAAATCCTGGAGAATATTAAAATCTGTATCTAATTAGTAACGTTCTGTTTTTGGCTGGTGATTTTCAAAATTGTAAGAAAACTTTTATGAAACCATAAAAATTGGTTCCAGCTTGGTACTTTACTGCACCTTGTTTCCCTTGGGATGGAATGCTAAAAATGACTTAAAATCCATTTGAATTATTGCACAATTACGATATGACTGGTTGGTTGGTTGGTTGCTTTGGGGGAAGGGGACGAACAGTGAATTCATCAGTCTCATAAGATTAGGAAAGGGTGGGGAAGGAAGTGGCCATGCCCTTTCAAAGAACCATCCTGGCATTTGCCTAAAGCGATTTAGGGAAATCAATGAAAACCTAAATCAGGATGGCCAGATAATGCGAATACATTGTGCACCCCCTTGCATGGACATTGTGATGTGATTCTAATGGGAGAAAAAGAAAAAGAGGTGGTATATTCCAGATTTGCAAAAGATATGTGAAGGAAAATTATAAATATATGAAAACTTACGATTTCAACAAGATATGAAAATATTTGACATATATGGATACAAACAATCTGTATGGTTATGCTGTGATTCAATGTTTATCATATGTGGAATTTGAATTGGGCGATCCTGATTGTATTGATTTTAAAAAATATAAGTCATGTGGCAGACACTTTTGGGACTGGATACATTTTTTAGGTAGTTCTATAATATCCAAGAGAACAGCATCAGTTACATAAAAATTTATTATTAGCTCCCCAAAATGTGATTGTGCTTTCAACTAAAGAATGCACATTGTTGATTGCACAGGATTCAACACTATCTGTCTCTAGGAATGAAGATAACAAAAATAAATAACATTTTTAAATTTAAACAGTATGGAAAAATATGTTGATTTGAGTACTGATCTGAGGATGAAAGCAAAGAATTATCTTCTGAAAAAATTTCTACAAGTTAATGAATTATTCAGTATTTGAAAAAGATGGGAAATATTAGAAAGAGTGTGGGTATAAAATTAATGGCAGATGGAAAGGAGTGTTATACACTAACAGGAAGGCCTAACTTCGAAGGAAGAACAAGATTTAATGAAAATATTGCAACAGTTTGCATGAATAAAACTAAAATTAATTTTAATATACCCACTTACATTGGTATGAGTATGTTTGATTTACCTAATTAACTGATGATTCATTTTCACTAGAGGTATATGGAACCAAAACGTGGTGAAAATATTGTGCTTTGCTATGGAGATACAGACACTAATGACTACATCACACAGACTGAAGATTGCTATGAAGGAAATAAATCATTGATTTATCCAACAGAAAACGCATATAATATTCCACAAGTAAACAATAAAGTTTTAAGAAAATGAAAGATAAATATAAGGGAAAAATAATGGAACAAAATTTAAGGTTTGAATGTAAGAGCTTATCAAGTTGGTGACCAGGACTGAAATGATTAGAAACACAAATGAAATATGTTGTTAAAACTATAATAAGCTGAGAAAATTGTAAATGTTGTTTGTTTAATCGTTATGAACAATACACAACCATGAATATAATATAAAACATTAAACATGAAGTTTATTAAGTTAAGGTAATTAAAAAAAGGATTGAGTTCTCATGATGATCAAAGATATCTTCTGTAAAATAACATAGTTACATTGCCAAGCAGACACTATGCACTGCCACTACCACCTTCTTCATCACTATCGAGATTAAAATCTGCAATCTCTTCTTCTTCCCAATCTTTAAAAAGTAATTAATAGGAGTTTATTAATCTAAATTCTGCAATCTCTTTAATTGTATAAACCCTTACGGGTTTTTTATTGTTGATATCTGAATTGCACATTTATACAGAAAAAAATTAACATTGAAGATAAAAATAAACAAGTAGAAAAAACTGAATTTAATTTTATGAATAAAAAGTTTTTCTATATATGAGTGAGCTCATAATGCAAGCAATGCTAATTTGTTTACAAAATGTAGTGAGCTAGAAGTTAATGTTTTGTATAAGCTTACTGAATGTGAATATTTTAGTACTAGATATGGAGATAAAGTTTGTATGGATCATAATTAAGAATTTATGATTATTTTAGCTGATAGGTATTTGAAATTAATAACTAACTGAGATTAAAAATTTTTGAAGATGGACTTTAACTAAATTAAGGTACAGTTAATTAAAGAATATGAAAACTAATAGTAATGAATTTCATGAATTGGAATTTTTAGTTTAATTAATGTTTCTAATGCTATTACAATTACTCACTGCTGTGCTGGCGCCATTTTGTTTGGCTCCCAGGTGCACCCAGTATATGCACTACTACTGACAAACAAAAATATATATAAAATATTATAAAATAAAATTTGAAAAATAAAATTCCCTGTTTGTTTACTTTTTTACTATTCTTAGAGTGTAGTGAATGATTTGAAAGAAAGTACAATAGTAGAAATAATTTGTAGGCTGAAGGTTAGTTTTTGTATAGGAAAAATGACATAAATAATGAAATTCTGATGGGATTCTGTGATTTATGCAGTTTTTTCTTTGAATAAAGTGAGCTTTAATCTACAAAATATTTCTACCGACAGCAATCGCCAAGAAGGACGTGAATGGTGTGGAATTGATATCAGGTGATCATGTGACCTTGACAGCTGACATACGTCATAACAGCGAAATGCTGAGCTTGCACGTGTGTGTGTGTGTGTGTGTGTGTGTGTGTGTACACCAGTAGGTGATATAACAGAATCACGAAAGTAAGACTGGTCGATGTGAATATATGAGTCATCCTGTGTGGGTGGACCCATGGCCACACTTTAAAGGAAGGTTTGTTGATCTCTTAATGATGACTTTCTAACATGGCTACAAGATGTGGTACAAGACGGCCTGATAAAAGTGGTCGGAGGAAGATCGTAATTGATAGACACCAGGCCACACACACACACACACACACACACACACACACACACACACACACACAAACTTATTTTGGGACGTGGATAATATTGTTCTACAAATAAAAACATTCCAGTCTCCCTTTCCCAACCAAAGTTTCTGCCGTAGAACTGGAAGATCCCTCCAAAATAACAGTCCATGTATGAGCATGAGTTCACTGTGCCAAAAAAGAGTCATGATTTTGCCTCCTTTGATTTGACATTCAATGTGTCAAGTGCATTGGAGGCCCAGTGATTCGTTTGATCTTGCATATTTGGTGGCTGTGCCTCACTATGGGTGTTGGTCTTCGAAGTTTATGGCATGATCTTCATACCTTCGTTTAGGAACTGATTATCTTGGTGCAAACATGAACCTGATTTTAACAGTCTCATTGAAGGTGGTTTGGCCTTCCTTCTACATGATACTGAAGTGAAACATTCGAAGATGTCGACAGCTCTGTTCACACTGCTGAAAGCATATGCTCCTTGTTTGACAAACTCTCAGACACCTTGTGTTGCCTCCGCTGACCAATTGTATTAACCAATATTATTCCAACAGAAAATATTTGGGCTGATTTGGAACAGTGGATAAAACGTACCAAGCAATACTCACCTGCTTTGGTAGCTCAGTGGCATCTAACTATCTATGCGTGGCTTCAGATTCAACTAACTGTCTCACAAAATAGAGACCATTATCGACTCTAGAGGTAGTGCAATTAGCGCCATGTCTTCTGGGGCAACTAGTTCTTTGCGTGGTGCATTAAAACAAATTTCTAGTTGCCATTAATTTAAGTTTTGTGAGGCTTATATGAATAATAGGCTTTCTTGATTGCACTTCATTATCAGCTGGTATGCATCCAGAACCTGTACCTTCAAACTTGTTTTTGTTTGTTCAGAAACAGCTGTAAACTTTAGATTCACACTGTTTTTGTCACTCTTTTCATTGCGATAATGTTGAGTACTAAAATCCCAATAACAACCTTGTGTGTCTAAATAAAATTTAAAATTCCTTGTACTTTGAGATTAATAGACATAATTTCCCACGAGCTGTAGTCTGTCGTGATCAAATTCATGCTTTATTATCGACTGCTCTCGAGGCTGAATCAAAAGTCCTCACATTGAATACTTGCACTTAAAAGTCAGCAAAATTCCGACGCATCATCTACCACATGAAACGTACACATCGTTACGTTATTCAGTTCACATCAATGAAAAACAAGATAAACCTTCTTCAGTTTTGAATTATTTTCAGTGATGAATCGAAGGGAAATACCAGATAAAAATAGTCGTTTGACATAACTAAACAACAATCTCAGTGTGAACTCAGTTTTAGAAATGAATAGCCCAGTCGGGACTGTGTGCATATTATTTTGTTTTAATGTTTTAACTTACATTTGGTATGTATTTTATGACATGTAAAGCTTATACAACTCTACAATTAGTACTGCATAGTACTTTATTGTGACTGGTTCCTTAAGTGTCCTTTAACACTAAAGATTACCACGCAGTGACCAAAATCTAGATATGCAATAAACATTATTTGCGACTGATTGTTGTGCCCTCTGCTACTTGAAATAAATACCGTCGCTGGGCAGAACGGCTTCCGCATAGGATCGAGCGTCGTGGAACGTAATAGTTTACAGAAATGGCCGTAAGTTCAAAATAATTAGACTGAATTTTAAAATAACTGTTATTATTATTATTTTATTATTTTTATTGTTATTATTATTCATTAAACAACTTTCACTTGTGCTGCACATATTACAGCAGAATCATTCGTAATGTGGCTTCTGATTTTTGTCTCAAGTTTCAACAAACATAGCGCCACCCACAATCTAGGTGTAATCATGGTATTCGTTTTTCTAATAGAGACTCTTTTTATTGCTGCAATCTAATATGTATTTACCTACCTAGCGCGTTTCGCATTTTTAAAGAAGAAACTTCTTTAATGGAGTTAATATTCTGGAAGCAGCAAGAAGAAGGAGTTTGAATGTAGAAAAGGAATATTTAAACTTCCATGCTTAAAACATTTTCTGTACAGTTATTTATAGACTGAAGTCATTGTAAAAATTTCAGTCAATGGATAAGCGTAAACTGCAGCGGATGTTTAAATCACTATCATTACTTGTAGCAGTTGTGTATGTCAATCCAGCAAACATTTATGAATATTTATGTGCCTGCTTCGGAAAATGACCACATCAGTAAACTTGTTGCAATGACAAGTTCATCATAAGCGGCACTTGAACAACTTGAAGTAAACATATGCCACGATTTACTTCCTAGTGCGCTAAATACAGGATGGGTAAAATAAGAGTGGCCCATAGAACATAGTTCCTGGGTACCAAGAAACACATCAGAGGAAAGGAAATACAGTACTAACATGACTATAATAGTAGCTGAAAGTGCGCACATTTCATCCTTTCGCTCTTTTGAGCTCTAGTCAGCAAATTGTTGAAGGTGGATCGGAGCTGGACTGCTGCTACAGTGCCAGCCGAAATATTCTGCTGCAGCTCTTGAAAATTACGAGTTTTGTTGCAATATACCTTAGACTTGAGAGGTCGAAACACAAGGTAATTGCACACTGATAGATCAGGTGACCTGGGTGGCCAGCTAGGGCCACGACCAGAGTGACCTTTGCTAGCAACCCTGTCAGGTGTGAAGCTTGTGCAAATGTGCTCCAAGGATCTGCCGACTGTATGCGCATTTGCTCTACCCTGTTGGAAGTAACTATAGGTCTTTTCCTACTCTGTTAATGCTGCCACAAATAGTTTCACAATGTTGACAATGTAACGCGCCGAAGTCAGCGTCTGATGAAAGAAGATGGGAACAATAATTAGGCTTGCAGACACTGCATACAAAACCTCAATCTTCTGATGAGGCTACGCTTTTTTGTGGAATTGATGCGGATTCTCCACTGCCCACAACCGGTGGTTCTGTGAGTTGACTTAACCACTCAGATGAAACCAGGCTTCATCAGACACAAAGAAACAATCCATGTCCAAGCCATTTATTGTTATCTCAATGAACAGCAATTTACAAAACTGTAGGCGCTGAGGAACATCTACTATTTTTTCTCCATGAACAACAGGTGTTGGGTACGCACACTTGTGCACGTCCTGGTGGAACGTTCGTCTTCTTGACCGACATGATATGCCGACCACTTGTGACATGTGTTGGGTTGATTTGCTAGGACTCTCAAGCATTTTATTGTGAACTGCATCCACATTTTGTGGTGTGCGGGCACGTTTCGGGATGTTTTTTGACTTGTTCAAAACAAAACCCATTTGACGGCATTTTGAGAATAAGCATTGCGTGGAAGTTTCTGCTGTCACCTTGACACGATTCCACCGTTTCCATGACTTCGTTGCCACGTAACTTTCCACAATGAACACACGCTGCTTCTTTGTGAGTACCATCCTCCACTTTGTACTGCTCCACTCACAGTGACACAGCCCACCCTAAGCTCTGATTCGATTTGGATCACGTGGCGGGCGTACACATGGTGTGCGCAACACAGTGTATGGTAATATGCATATAATCTCACGCCCAATCACATCCACGCAACTGAGCGACTTTTATCTGCCCCAACCTGAACAAGTGTTACATTTTTGGCAACCTTCGTGCTACCTTCGGCTGCTCCTAACTCGACAGTATGCCATTAATTTCCCATAACGATTTTATTTCTCAGGTAATTAAAAAAATACTTGTGGAACTTTTTAAATAAAATACTTGCGGCCTTTGCCTGTTTTATTTAATATTTATGATTAAAATTTTCATTCTAGCTCTGGAGCTATTTTTTCCCAGTACATCTTCCCACAAGGACCACAGACCGTCACTCTTCAGTGTTCTAAAGCCATAATATCTGCTGCAGTTTGCAACAGGCCACTCCTGCGCAGGACAACCTGTGGGAACAGCCACCCGCTACTTGCCTCTCAACTGCAGCTCTGCTCGCGTCCCATACTACCAAGACTTTATCACCAAAGTCCACACGATATTTCACTTGCAGATGATTAAGAAGCACAAAATGTCTGGGTGCAGTGTGATGAGAACGGTAGCTACTTTACAATTGGCGCTCCTGCAGGTAACTATTGCCTAATTTACATTCTCTTCCTGATTTAATATTCATGCTCTGGAAACTTTCAGCAAGTAGTTACGGCAGAGGAAAACTGTTTATAGAATGAGGCCTGAAGTTCCTTACTAATGGGAGAGTACCATATGAAACACTGCAGTGATGCCAGCCCCGTGACTCTGGTGGTCTATTTGATCTGGGCCAGTCGCTCGGTAGTGTAGCACATAGTTTGCACAATATGTCATTTACATCATAGTATAGCCTAAGTATGTGGAGGCACAGCTATTGAATTCTGTTCCCCTACCGCGATTCCCAACCAGCACGAAGCTGTGGATATCTCAATTTCATTCGGAAAAATCAAAAGAACTTCTGTAGAAAAAGTCTGGAATCCATTATGAGCAGCAAACCAATTTCTGATATTTCCCTTCATTACAAAGTATTTTCTTATTATTATTATAGTATATTTCTATACAATCAACAGCTGCTCGTGATTTAAAGCTGCAAGTAGATTTCAGTATGAGTAGATTGCAGTGGGAGTAGATGTTTGTGAACATACATTCATCGCTAAAATGATATTAAAAGTAACGATTGCAGTCGACATCAGTGTGTCGTTCTCACATCTGGATGCGAAAAACCCCACGCACCTCGTAAAAATTTGTTCTTCAGTAAGTGTCATAGAACGAACACTAAATGTTGACTGCAACAGTCGGCCGCTGTGGCAGAGATGATCTAGGCGCTTCAGTTCGGAACGGCGCTGCTGCTACGGTCGCAGCTTCGAATCCTGCCTCGGGCATGGATGTGTGTGGTGTCCTTAGGTTAGTTAGGTTTAAGTAGTTCTAAGTATATGGGACTGATGACCTCAGATATTAAGTCCCCTAGTGCTTAGAGCCATTTGAACCATTTTTGTTTGACTGCAACAGCAGTTAGGTAAGTTGAATGAATGTACCTTAGGGGTAGTATGAAACTGCAGTATTCACATAAGGAATTTCTTCTCTGATAGGCAATGGTATCGGGCGGTTGTAATTAAAACGCAGCTGTCTACTGAGGTGTAGTGTGGGCTTCATTTATAATTTGGCTGTGAAATTTGGTAGATATGCTAATGCGTTAATGCATAAACGATTAACTTTGAAAAAAATTACTTCACATTTTGGTCACTACTGCAAATATGACACTGTGCATGCAAGAAAGACGTTTGCAAATATTTTCATATGTACTGGGTTAGACACAGTTCGTGGGCAGAAAAGGTCAGACAAGTGAGAAAGGCATAAATATAGGTTTCGATATTAACCTTCTTGGATGAAAACAGCGTTTTCCACAACACAGTTGCGTTCTACCAAAGCATGAATCACATGCTGTCTCCATAAAGTGCAGACACCACGGTACACGTGACGGGCCCTCTGAGTGTACTCTCTTGAAAGAAGAACTGATCTAGAATAAGAGTGCTTGTGAATTCACACCACACAGTCACATATCGCGAGTGCAGTGGCTCATTGTGCACAACATGCGGTTTTACAGTGCTCCAAATTTGGCGTTTCTGCGTTTTATCTGTACATTGTGGTGTAAAATGTGCCTCGTCACAGTACAGAATATAGCCCAGCTACATGTCCCAACCTCGACCTGGCCAAGAAACCGAAGAGCAAATTGGGAAAATTGCAGCGTATCATGAGGTTCCAGTCGATGCAGCGTCTGGATCTTGTAGGGGTACCGGGGTAATATAGACCGCAAAACTAGCCGCGCTATTCACCGTGAGACATGGACAATTCTCGTGACTTTGGAAGATCACTTGCACTGCCCACGTACTTGCTGCAGGATCAGTCACAGCTACAGCAAACTCATCCATAACCTCCACCTTGATAGGACGACTTCCTCCTCCGGCCACCACACCATGCTCACTCTTTTCTTTTGAATTTCGTTATCATCTTCTTTAAACCATATAACGACATCGGGCTGCTCCTGAGACTTTTCAGTCGACGAAGCTCTGTCAGTGCAGCACTCTAATTCTTGCCGTCCACATAAATCTGTTTCACTAACAGAGCACGGCTTTATTTGCTGTGGTCCACCATGTGTTATTTTCCTGTACCGACGACTTCATACCAGAGTAGCACTTGCAACAGATATCCACAGTTACTTGCCGGATGTATTTCAGTCTCTG
Organism: Schistocerca cancellata; assembly: GCF_023864275.1. Classification (NCBI taxonomy): domain Eukaryota; kingdom Metazoa; phylum Arthropoda; class Insecta; order Orthoptera; family Acrididae; genus Schistocerca; species Schistocerca cancellata. The sequence continues at coordinate 206,967,329 of NC_064631.1, read as the reverse complement.
TCTTCCTCTACAGATTTTACCCTCTACAGCTCATTCTCATACCACTCAAGTTATTCTATGATATCTTAACTGATGTCGTAGCATCCTGTCCCTTCCAATTGTCAGCATTTTGCATATATTCCTTTCCTCGCCAACTCTCCGGAGAATCTCCTCATTCTTCACATTATCAGTCGACCTAATTTTCAACGCTCTTCTGTAGCACCACATCTCAGTTACTTCGATTCCATTCTTTTCCTGGTTTCTCACAGTCCATGTTTCACTAAAATAGCGCGCTGTGCTCCTAAGGTATATTCTCAGCCATCTACTCCTCAAATTGAGGCCTATGTTTCATATTGGAATGTTTCATACTAGTAGACATCTCTTGGCCACAAATACGCTTTTTGACAGTGGTGGTGTACTTTTTCTGTCGTCCTTGCTTCGCCAGTCGGTTTATTTTGCTGCGTAGTTAGTAGAACTGATTAACTTCATGTGCTTCCTGCACAGCTAACTTAATTTTAAGTTTCTCGATATTCTCATTTCTGTTACTTCTTATTACTTTCTTAGATTTACTCGCAACCCACGTTTTTTATTCATCAGATTGTTCATTTCATTCAACAAATCTTCGAATTCTCCTTCACTTTCTCTGAAGATAAGAATGTTATCGGCGAGCCTTCTCATTGATATCCTTTCACATTGAATTTCAATTCCATTCTGAATCTTTCTTTTACTTCCGTTACTGTATCTTCGATGTGTAGACTGAACAGTAGGGGTAAAAAGGCTACTTCCCTCTCGCACACCCTTTTTTATCCGAGCCCTTCGTTCTTGTCCTTCCAGCATTACTGTTGTGTCTTTGCTCCTCTTTGTACTATGTATTACCAGTCTTTCCCTAAAGCTTACCCATATTTTTTGCAGAATTTCCAGCATTGTCCACCATTTTTCTTCGTCGATGACTCCTATGATTGTGTCTTGAATATTTATTACTTTTGCTTCTTTTATCAACCGCAACGTCAGAACTGCCTCTTCTCTGCTGTCTTTACTTCTCCTAAATCTAAACTAACAGATCGTTAATTTTCGTTCCCTTTCTTCTGCATACTATTCCTGTCAACAACTTGGATAAAAGAGACTGTGTCCATCGCGGTAGTAAACACCGCTTTTTCATCCGATAACGGGAGGTCTGAAGGTCCGATCGTCTTGTAATAATTGCCATATGGTTTGATGTTCTGATTTATTTCGCAAAAGCTTATTCATCTTACGGTTTTAGGGCAAAAGAAATTTGAAAATTTGTTCATTTGGAAAAGAAACTAAAAAAACGATCTTTATATTGTCAAATAAACAGGTTGTGTGAAAAGGAAGTTATATTGCTTTATAGTCAGTACTACCATTAGACTGTTGTTTATTTCCAATGCTACACTTACACTTACACAATAATGATTTCGACTTAAAAGTGCAATTATCAAGTGTTTTAAGTGTTATAAATTGCTTTCGATGGCATACTACACGGCTGTACGACAGTATGCCATGCCAGGCACTTTCTAACAATTAAAACACTTGATAATGGCACTTTCAAGGCGAAATCATGATTGTGTAAGTGTAAATGTAGCACTGTTAATAAACAACAGTCTAATGGCGGTGCTGACTTTAAAGATATATATTATGACTGTGGCCCCGCATTACGAAAATTTATTAAAAGTTATATTGGTGGGTCCTCCCTTCCAAGTTTTCCTTCATTCCAGTAAGTACCACGTGTCACGAGGTAGAGGACGAATAACTCCACGCTCTGTTTTAGATATGAACAACTAGCCCATGAAATCTTCGCCTATTAAGTTTTACTGCGTGATTTCTTGGAGAACGCCACCGCAGTCTACTCGTAAAATCCTGAAGGCTCTCTCATAAAAAGATGGAAATCTACCCACAGCTTTTTTTCCTGTTTTAATAGTGTGTGGGTTTTCATGTAGACACTACACTAAAGTATAAGAGAGCGGTTAAGTGTCGAACTGAAGGTTTCTGTTTCTTAAGGACGGATTGGAAAGGGCCGCCCCCGTAGAGGATCTGTGGAACAGACGCTCTTCAGTTAATAAAATTACAGAGAGTGGGTATATTAGATATAAGACGACACTTATAATCTTCCGGCTACGTCGAAGGAGTTCCAAGGGGTTTGGTTTCGCAAAGCTGCTGAAAAAAAAACTGTCAACATGAAATGGCAGCCAAACATACACAACATCTCTAATCTGATATTACCGACGGTTTGTGCGCTTCACCACCACAAATGAACGTTGTTAAAGCATTTCCTATGCTCTTCGTGTCAACCTATTATCTTTCAATATAGTGATTTAGAAACTATTTGCTGCATTTGTTCTTTGCCCTGGTGAATATACCTGATTCCTCTGAAGTGCATTTTTATATTAATTAGAAATAGCATATAAGACTAACCGTTTCGAAATTCTTCACTTTGCAGGAAAGACTAGCAGGTTGGCGGACCCCTCAGTAAGTGACGTCATAGTCTTAGACAGAAGTACATTAGCTGACGAATTAGCATCAGGATCTATCTAGCTGTGAGGAGGAAATGAACAATTAGCACTAAACATAGAACGGATTTTCTTCATACCGTTGAGGTCTCTTTCTCCTGCATTCAGAAGGCTGAATCAAGAATTTTGTCTTCAGCTCGTTGTTCACAATAAGCCACTTACATGTACATCTTCTTATTTATTCAATGCGTTTACTCTCATTATAAATATATCTGGAAATGTTTTAGTTATGAAGGTGAGTATTTATTAAGCTCGCTGGACGGAGTATTAGCTACGCCTTTAACAAAGTCCACTGATCGTGTTGGAGAGCAATGGATGGCTTGGGAGTCGTATCAGACGGTCAACCATTCCCCAACACTGAAGTAGGTGCCGGCAGAAAACAGGTGTGTATGAGCCCGATGATTGTATGGGATCAGTGATGTAACGTATGTCAACATAGAGACATAACAGCATGAGAGATAGATGCTATAGTTTTTGGACGTGTAGGTTATGACACCATTAAAGAAGCTGTACAACTTGTTAACATATCACCGGCTGAAGTGGCCGAGCGGTTATAGGCGCTACAGTCTGGAACCGCGCGACCGCTACGGTCGCAGATTCGAATCCTGCCTCGGGCATGGATGTGTGTGATGTCCTTAGGTTAGTTAGGTTTAAGTAGTTCTAAGTTCTAGGGGACTTATGACCTCAGCAGTTGAGTCCCATAGTGCTCAGAGCCATTTGAACACTTTAACATATCAACGCGAACTCTCCAACGTGTCTGCAAGGAATTGTGTACTGCTCTGTAGTAGGACAGAGGATTGGATAGTGGCAGGATTGGATAGTGACAGGATATTTTTGTAAGGATGTTGGCTGTCGGGGTCACATAGAGCACTGCTTCGCCGCGAAGAAGCCTTCTCTGGCATATGATGTGGGCATCACTGAGGCCAGCGGTCGACCAGTGTCTACTGTGACGTATCTGACCAGAAGAATCCTGACGCAATGATTCCGCACAGCGTCACGTGAAATGAGGAGGCACGGACTGGCTGCTTGCAACAAGGCCTGCTAGTGGCGTGAAAGCTCTCCGTAATACACTACTGGCCATTAAAATTGCTACCACACGAAGATGACGTGCTACATCCGCGAAATTTAACCGACAGGAAGAAGATGCTGTGATATGCAAATGATTAGCTTTTCAGAACATTCACACAAGGTTGAAGCCGGCGGCGACACCTACAACGTGCTGGCATGAGGAAAGTTTCCAACAGATTTATCATACACAAACAGAAGCTGAACGGCGTTGCCTGGTGAAACGTTGTTGTGATGCCTCTTATAAGGAGGAGAAATGCGTACCATCGCGTTTCCGAATTTGATAAAGGTCGGATTGTTGCCTATCGCGGTTGCGGTTTATCGTATCGCGACGTTGCTGCTCGCATTGGTCGAGATCCAGTGACTGTTAGCAGAATATGGAATCGTTGGGTTCAGAAGGGTATACGGAACGCCGTGTTTGATCTTATCGGCCTCGTATCACTAGCGGTCGACATGAGAGGCATCTTATCCGCATGGCTGTAACGGATCGTGCAGCCACGTCTCGAACCCTGAGTCAACACATGGAGACGTTTGCAGCTGGAAGACCATGGCTGCAGTTACCCTTGATACTGCATCACAGACAGGAGTGCCTGCGATGGTGTACTCAACGACGAACCTGGGTGCACGAATGGCAAAACGTAAATTTTTCGGATCAATCCAGGTTCTGTTTACAGCATCATGATGGTCGCATCCGTGTTTGGGGCCATCGCATTGAACGCACATTGGAAGCGTGTATTCGTCATCGGCAAACTGACGTATCACCCGGCGTGATGGTATAGGGTGCCATTGGTTACACGTTTCGGTCAACTCTTGTTCGGATTGACGTCACTTTGAACAGTGGACGTTACATTTCAGATGAGTTACGAGCCGTAGCACTACGCTTCATTCGATCCCTGTGAAATCCTATATTTCAGCAGGATAATGCACTACCGCATGATGCAGGTCCTGTACAGGCCTTCCTGGATACAGAAAATGATCGCCTGCTGCCCTGGCCATCACATTCTCCAGATCTCTCACCAATTGAAAACTTCTGGTCAATGGTGGCCGATCAACTGGCTGGTCAAAATACGCCAGTCACTACTCTTGATGAAATGTGGTATCGTGTGGAAGCTGCATGGGCAGCTGTACCTGTACGCGCCATCCAAGCTCTGTTTGACTCAATGCCCAGGCGTATCGAGACCGTTATTACGCCCAGAGGTGGTTGTTCTGGGTACTGGTTTCTCAGGATCTATGCACTCAAATTGCGCGAAAATGTTATCACATGTCAGTTCTAGTATAATATATTTGTCCAATGAATACCCGTTTATCATCTGCATTTCTTCTTGGTGTAGTAATTTTAATGACCAGTAGTGTACCTGCAGGTGAAGTCAAACCTCGGTAGTGAGTGAGGGCGTGCGGCACTAGGACGCTCGAACCAGCGCTGGATCAGGGTGGCTGTAGCACCCTGGTCTCGAACGGCTGCACAGGTTAGAATGTTGTGGCTTTAGAGAGCCGAAAGGCGTTTCGCCTTTGGCACGGCGTCGAGTCCCAGAAGTTGGTGTCCGCAGTCTGCCCGGAGGTGGCAAGGCCCAAACTCGCGTTGGGTGCTTATAGAACCACAGCGCTCTGTCGCCTTTTGGAGACCTCTCGTCATGGTTGGTCGTACCAAAGTGGAATACCTCTGGCTAGAACTGACAGGTATTTACACGGTTAGGTTCGCATTTGCTGTGCTGGTGTACTTCTCGTGACCACGCGCTGTATAAAAAGTCCATCTCCTGAAGGTGTGGGAGCCGCCCAGATTTTCCCACAGTAGCCTTTTCCTATTCTGGATCTTCGGAATTGCGGTGCTTGACCCGGATCGCCTCGCAGTGCGTAAACAGGCTGTTTGTTGCAACTCCCCTGACGACGTTTTGCCTCTCGCCGGACGCAAAAGGCTCTCACAACTGCTGCGACAAAGATTCTGTTTCCATAGTAGCGCCCAAAAGAAAGTGGCAGCGCTTCAGTACGCTGCCACGGAACAAAGCATAAGATCAGTAGTCGTAAACAGATCCTAACCTACAGGGTACGTAGAGGAAATTCATGCTTCCTCAATGACAACTCGTGTGGAAAATGACGAGACTTGCTGTGGGTACCTCGCAAAAGGTTACTGTTCAATAGCTCTACGTAAACTGCACGATTCCAGTGCGTCACGTAACACAGATGGTTGGTTGGTTGGTTGTTTGGGGAAGGAGACCAGACAGCGTGGTCATCGGTTTCATCGGATTAAGTAAGGATGGGGAAGGAAGTCGGCCGTGCCCTTTCAGAGGAACCATCCCGGCATTTGCCTGGAGTGATTTAGGGAAATCACGGAAAACCTAAATCAGGATGGCCGGACGCGGGATTGAACCGTCGTCCTCCCGAATGCGAGTCCAGTGTCTAACCACTGCGCCATCTCGCTCGGTCGTAACACAGAAAACGGGCATTACATGTCTTGAGACGCAGTGTGTGGTCTGACGAGTCACGATTTTGCCTTTTCAAATCAAGCAAAGGGGTGAATGCCTCAAAGGCATAATGAGGCGCTTGACCCTGAATACCTTCAGTGTGCTGCGTAGAAAGGACATGCTCAATTGATATTTAGCAGTTTTTTTGGTATCATGATCTGGACCCACTCGTTTAGGTTATCATGACCATCAGGCAAGTTTGGAGTTATAAAGATAGAGTAGGCTGCCGTAGACCACCATAAGTAAGCGTAGACTATGGCAGTTATCCTTGTATCTTTGGTCGGTTAAGGTTGTTGTTGTTGTGGTCTTCAGTCCTGAGAGTGGTTTGATGCAGCTCTCCGTGCTACTCTATCTTGTGCAAGCTCCTTAATCCCCCAGCACCTACTGCAGCCTACATCCTTCTGAATCTGCTTAGTGTATTCATCTCTTGGTCTCCCTCTACGATTTTTACCCTCCACGCTGCCCTCCAGTACTAAATAGGTGAACCCTTGATGCCTCAGAACATGTCCTACCAACCGATCCCTTCTTCTAGTCAAGTTCTGCCAGAAACTCCTCCCAATTCTATTCAATACCTCATCATTAATTATGTGATCTACCCATCTGATCTTCAGCATTCTTCTGTTGCACCACTTTTCGAAAGCTTCTATTCTCTTCTTGTCTAAACTATTTATCGTCCATGTTTCACTTCCATACATAGCTACACTCCATACAAATAGTTTCAGAAACGACTTCCTGACACTTAATTCTCAATGTTAACAAATTTCTCTTCTTCGGAAACGCTTTCCTTGCCATTGCCAGTCTACATTTTACATCCTCTCCTCTTCGACCATCATCAGTTATTTTGCTCCCCAAATAGCAAAACACCTTTACTATTTTAAGCGTCTCATTTCCTAATCTAATCCCCTCAGCATCACCCGACTTAATTCGACTACATTCCATTGTAATTGTTTTGCTTTTGTTGATGTTCATCTAATACCCTCCTTTCAAGACACTGCCCATTCCATTCAACAGCTCTTCCAAGTCCTTTGCTGTCTCTGACAAAATTACAGTGTCATCGGCGAACCTCAAAGTTTTTATTTCTTCTCCATGGATTTTAATACCTATTCCGAACGTTTCTTTTGTTTCCTTTACTGCTTGCTCAATATGCAGATTGAATAGCATTGGGGAGAGGCTACAACCCTGTCTCACTCCCTTCCAAAGCACCGCTTCCCTTTCATGTCCCTCGACTCCTATAACTGCCATCTGATTTCTGTACCAATTGTAAATAGCCTTCCGCTCCCTGTATTTTACTTCTGACACCTTCAGAATTTGAAAGAGAGTATTCCAGTCAACAATGTCAAAAGCTTTCTCTAAGTCTACAAATTCTAGAAACGTAGGTTTGCCTTTCCTTAATCTTTCTTCTAAGATAAATGGTTGGGTCAGTATTGCCTCACGTGTTCTAACATTTCTACGGAATCCAAACTGATCTACCCAGAGGTCGGCTTCTACCACTTTTTCCATTCGTCTGTAAAGAATTCGAGTTAGTGTTTTGCAGCTGTGACTTATTAAACTGATAGTTCGGTAATTTTCACATCTGTCAACGCCTGATTTCTTTGGGATTGGAATTATTATATTCTTCTTAAAGTCTGAGGAAATTTCGTCTGTCTCATACATCATGCTCACCAGATGGTAGAGGACGGGCAGTCCCAAGGCTGTCAGTAGTTCTAATGGAATGTTGTCTACTCCCGGGGCCTTGTTGCGACTTAGGTCTTTCAGTGCTCTGTCAAACTCTTCAGGCAGTATCATATCTCCCATTTCATCATCATCTACTTCCTCTTCCACTTCCATAATATTGTCCTCAAGATCATCGTCCCTGTATAGAACCTCTATATACTCCTTCCACCTTTCTGCTTTCCCTTCTTTGCTTAGAACTGGTTTTCCATCTGAACTCTTGATATTCATGCAAGTATTTCTCTTTTCTCCAAAGGTCTTTAATTTCCCTGTAGGCAGTATCTATCTTACCCCTCTTGAGGTAAGCCTCTACAGCCTTACGTTTGTCCTCTAGCCATCCCTCCTTAGCCATTTTGCACTTCCTGTTGATCTCATTTTTGCGACGTTTGTATTCCTTTTTGCCTGCTTGGCTTACTGAATTTTTGTATTTTCTCCTTTCATCATATAAATTCAGTATCCCTTCTGCTACCCAAGGATTTCTACTAGCCTTCGTCTTTTTACCTACCTCACCTCCGCTGCTTTCACTATTTCATTCCTCACAGCTACCCATTCTTCATCCACTGTATTTCTTTCCACCATTCCTGTCAATTGTTCCCTTATGCTCTCCCTGAAACTCTGTACAACCTCTGGTTCTTTCAGTTTATCCAGGTCCCAGCTACTTAAATTTCCACTTTTTTGCAGTTTCTTCAGTTTTAATCTACAGTTCATAACTAATAGATTGTGGTCAGAGTCCACATCTGCTCCTGGAAATGTCTTACAATTGAAAATCTGGTTCCTAAATCTCTGTCTCACCAATATATAATCTATCTGAAACCCCTTAGTATCCCCTGGGTTCTTCCATGTATACAACCTTCTTCCATGATTCTTGAACCAAGTGTTAGCTATGGTTAAGTTACGCTCTGTGCAAAATTATACCAGGCGGCTTTCTCTTTCATTTCTTAGCCCCAATCCATATTCACCTACTACGTTACCTTCTCTTCCTTTTCCTACTGTCGAATTCCAGTCACCCATGACTATTAAATTTTCGTCTCCCTTCACTACCCGAATAATTTCTTTTATCTCATCATACATTTCATCAATTTCTTCATCATCTGCAGAGCTAGGGGGCATATAGACTTGATCTGAAGAGTTAGTTGGCATATAGACTCGTACCACTGTAGTAGGTTTGGGCTTCGTGTCTATCTTGGCCACAATCATGCGTTCACTATGCTGTTTGTAGTAGCTTACCCGTGCTCCTATTTTTTTATCCATTATTAAACTTACTCCTTCATTACCCCTATTTGATTTTGTATTTATAACCCTGTGTTCACCTGACCAAAAGTCTTGTTCCTCCTGCCACCGAACTTCACTTATTCCCACTATATCGAACTTTAACCTATCCATTTCCCTTTTTAAATTTTCTAACTTACCTGCCCAATTAAGGGAACTGACATTCCACGCTCCGACCTGTAGAACGCCAGTTTTCTCTCTGCTGATAACGACATCCTCTTGAGTAGTCCCCACCCGGTGATCCGAATGGGGGACTATTTTACCCCCGGAATATTTTACCCCGCTTATGGTTGAAGCCATGTTATCTGCATGTTAGGTGTGTTCTATAGCTGTCGGGTGTTACCCCTATGACGATCAGTTTTCTTCGTAAACGCTCAGTGTCTCACTATATGCGGTGAACTGTCTAGAGACTAAAAGAGGATATACACTGATGCGCAGAAGAAACTGGTATAGGTATGAATACTGAAATACCGATATATGTGAAAAGGCAGAATACGGCGCTGCGGTCTGCAAAGCCTATATACGACAACAACGGTCTGGCGCAGTTGTTAGATCGGTTACTGCTGCTGCAATGGCAGGTTATCAAGATTTAAGTGAGTTAGAATGTGGTGTTATAGTCGGCGCACTACTGATGGTCCACAGCATCTCCGAGGTAGCTAGGAAGTGGGAATTTTCCCGTAAGACCATTTCACGAATGTTCCGTGAATATCAGAAATCCGGTAAAACATCAAACCTTCAACATCGCTGCGGCCGGAAAAAGATCCTGAAAGAACAGAACCAGCGACGACTGAAGAGAATCGTTCACCGTGACAGAAGTGCAAATTTCAATGCTGGGCCACCAACAAGCGTCAGCGTGCGAATCGTTCAACGAAACATTATCGATGTGGGCTTTCGGGACCGAAGGTCCACTCGTTTACGCCACAAGGCATTAGGCATCGTCACACCCGTCAACACCGACATTGGACTGTTAATGACTGGAAACTTGTTGCCTGGTCGGACGAGTCGCGTTTCAAATTTTATCGAGGGGATGGACGTATTCGGGTATGGAGGCAACCTCATGAATGCATGGATCCTGGAAGTCAGCAGGGGATTTCAAGTTGGTAGAGGCTCTGTAATTGTGTGGGACGTGTGCCGTTGAAGTGATATGGGATCCCTAAAACATCTAGATACGACTCTGACAGTTGAAACTTATGTAAACTTCCTGTCTGATCATCTGTATTCATTCATGTCCATTTTGCACTTCGGCAAACTTGTGTAATTCCAGCAGAGATTTTTTAAACACTTCCTCTGGCCAGAAAGCTCCCCAGAACATGAACATTATTGGGCAAATCTGGGATGCCTTGGAACGTGCTCTTTAGAAGAGATCTCCACCCCTCATACTCTTACGGATTTATGGACAGCCCAGCAGGATTCATGGTGTCAATTCACTCCAGCATTACTTCTAGTCCATGCCATATCATGTTGCGGCATTTCTGCGTGCTCGTGGGTGCCCTACACGATATTAATCACATGTACCAATTTTTTTTTGGCTCTTCAGTGTATAAAAGGTCGCCTAACCTTTGGAACATGTTTGTTTTACATAGTTATCATCCTGCTGTTACTTAAGAATAAATAGTACTTTCAGCAAAACTGAGATTCTCAGTAGTTCATTCACGTTTCATTCCAAAGTCGTTGATTTTGTAAAGTGAAAGAGAATGGTGTTCCGTCTCTGATGACTCGATACCGACGAGAGCATATTGCTTGATGCTTGATTTTAAACCGAATCTTCCTTGCTTCCTTACTAAAATAAAAAAGGTAAGAATATTTCAAACATCGCTTCAGTACTTCTTCGAACTAATTTCAGTTTTCATTAACAATTTACGCAATTATCAATAACAACAGAGAACTCTTGTTTTCATTACGATGAAGAACGTTCTATTGCGTACAAAATAACAAAAATAATCACGTACATTGTTTTTATGTTTGTGCATAGAAACTGCGCTCGATGCAAACTGAACTTGCGTCAAAAGTAATTGCTTTGACTACATAAAAGTGCGGAAGTTACGCGATCAACTATTTTTATTAGTTACAAAATCCTATTCTGCAAGGATATAATATGACTATGAACTAACACTAAATGATGCGCGATTATAATTATGTGTAAATAAAACAACTAAACAAACAAAACACGGAAAGAAGTCGTTGGCTGTTTGTTTATCACTTACACATTGATTTATGTTTCTTTCCCTACCAATGCCAGCAGTACTACCGGTAATCGTACCATTTACTTCGCCACTTACGTAGTGCACAAAAACTACGGAATAGTGGTTTTGGTAGATCACAACTCTAGTTAAGATGTTTACTGCAAATTCTTGGTGAACAAGCTTTTTCTTCTATATCTTCGAGAGAATGATGTGGCCACTCCAAAGATGGTAACAGAGGTGTTCATAAGACGGGCTTAACGAAAGCATTTCAACTGTCTCAATAAATCACCCGGGCTTTACGTCACAGAAAACGCCTGGAACCGAGTGAGAAAGCGAGTGAAATATGGCAATCAACATACCTCCTCCGCAGTTTGTTAGCACTACGTGATCTACTCACAGACGTGTTGCTTCACCCGGATATGGCATACCTGAAGAACCTTGTGGACTACCTTCCCAGCAGAATTGTCGCCACTATAAAGGCTACAGACGGTGGTGGTGCTCCGTGATGGCTTCTGGGGGTCACTAGTTTTTCTCTGCGGTGTGCTTACTTGATACGAATAGTAATCAGTTTATTATTTGCAGAAAATAAGATTCGAGCGTTGTACATTGGGGACAATGTACGCTGGGAACACATTTGTGTACGTCCTTGATTTAGTCTAGTAACCGATTTTAGAATCATTTGAAAGAATGCAGGCTAGAGACCACCATAAGCAGTTTTCGGAATTTTCTTGAAATTTTGCTGTTTTGATACATTAGGTTGTGTTTAGTGGAACATTTGTAAATATTCTGTGTTCTACAGTTTTAAGAGACGTATTGTATATGGTTGGAAGCTGCTGTTTGTTCTTCAGTTACATAATTCCTTGCTGAGTAAACCTCTGTGGATTTTTAAAGCTAGCTACATAGCATATGGATGTATAAACCTTATTTCGTCGCTCGTGCACCACGTAAAACATTCTTTTACCGTAGAAGATGTGCTACTGAATATCAGATGAATTTCTTTATTGTGTTCATAACTTTTCCTGTCTGTCAAATGTAAATTGTTTAAGTTTTAACCAGTTTTTGATAATACTTCTACTTAATTTCATATCACTTAATAGTGGAGTAGTAGTGGAACTGGTAGTCTATTTAAACAGAGCAGCCAAAATTTTTCTCTATTGCAATGCTTTTAAAATTCAGAGGCATGTTTAATCCTAGATAGATGACCATGGAAGTTTTTTCACATCAGGAGAAACCTTACCTTTCCAGAGTCAGTTTCTTAATTTCAGAAAGATACGGTAGAAGACATAAAGTGAATGTTATAAATAAACAATGGAATAAGAAAATACATTAAGATTCCTTCTGAGGACTGACCACAGGCAAAAGTCTGGAAAGTGTTCCTCTTCCTAATTTAATTTACTTCAAGAAGTAAGTCACTACCGGTCGTAGCCCCGCAGAGTAATGTTACTTTGTAATGCGGATATGTTACTGTTGCTAATGGCAGCTATACAGAATTCCAATATTTACACCTTTATTTATTACGAAAAGATCTAATTGTTAATATTGACAGGCGAAGTAAACTTTAACACAAAATAGAAAAATAAGGAAGAGATGTATAAAGCAAAAAAGCGGTAAAGTAATAATAATACTGATAAATAAATTAATAATAAATAAAATATAAAAAGAAGGACTCAATGTTCGAAATACGTAACTGAGTAACGTGCTACCTACGAGATTATTACCAGATTTCTGCTTACAAAATTTGGCTAACTTACGCGAACAATTCTAAATTATCTGCAGTTGTTTGAGACATGTGGCAGATGTGGTACTTTTTACTCATAGCGCACAACGAGAAATACTATTTTGTAACTTTTGTTAACTTACTCGCTCTTCCCGTACACCAGCAACTATTAGTAGAACGCTCTGGGTATAACATGAAACGGATTTAATATCAGAAGCATTGCGGAATGTCATAGCTCCAACATGGATCTGAGAACTGAGTGCAATTCTGGAAGCATCGAAACTGCTCTCCAGAGAGCCACGGAATTATTTGAAGCCATTTCCGCAGCCCATCTGCTCACCTCGATGCCCCCACGGCTAGTCCGCGGAACTGGCGCCTGTTGCAACGTTTTAAACATCGAACGAACTTTGCTGCTGTTTCGGAGAGGTAATTTGCGCCGTTGGGAGCACTTTAAACGGACAAGGCAGCAGCAGAGGAGCATGTCACTCACAGGAGCCGCCTGGCAGACGCTGGAAGTTTCAAAGCGCCGGCGCAGCCAGCCAAGTTGAGCGGCGATTTTTAGAGCAAATAAACGATGGTAGCTCCACACGTGCACGCTGGACTTAATATATTTGTTTCACGGATTGTTTATAGGTTTCCAGTTTCGATGTGTCCCTCGTGGTGTGTCTTCTTTTTTTTCTTTAGTGTGTACCTTAATGATCGCTAAAATTTTGTTTGAGAACCGCGTAAGGAGACTGTTTTCATAAGAGAGACGTGGAAGAACTAAAAGGTTTCAGATTGTATTGTGGTAAGGCAGATATTTCGTAACCAGGCTTTAGAGTGTAAGACATTTCTGGTGGTAGATGTAGGCTCCAAAATATTCAAATGTGTGTGAAATTTTATGGGACTTAACTGCTAAGGTCATCAGTCCCTAACCTTACACACTACTTAACCTAAATTATCGTAAGGACAAACACACATACCCATGCCCGAGAGAGGACTCGAACCTCCGCTGGGACTAGCCGCAAAGTCCACGACTGCAGCGCCCTAGACCGTTCGGCTAATCCCGCGCGGCGATGTAGGTTCCGCTCACAATTTTTTGGCTGTGAATTTTAGATTAAAACTGCTGATAGTAAAAGAAAATGTAAATAGATGGGACCAGTATCAAAGAAAATTAAGCAGAGACTGTTGAGAGTTACAGAGGGAGCATTAGGCAACGGTTGACTAAAACAAGGCAATGGACTACAACAGGCAACGAACGGGTAGCCATGAGATATGAATTTGGGAAGGTAACAGAATATCGAATATGACAAAAGAAGAAGCCTAGTCCAAATTTTAGGGTAACACACGACATATTGAATTGACGAACGAAGAAAATACAACAATGCAACAAATGAACAGGCGAAAAGGAATGCAGAATAGAAAAATGAGACTGACCGAAAGTGAAAGACGGCTAAGCTATGCGAGCTAATATCCCAAAGATGTTCGGGCTCACATGCGGTTCCCCATCATCGAAATGTCTTGGCTCAAACTCGTCTACGGGTTGAACCGCACGTGTCGCATTACACGCCCTAAATTATGCACTTGTGATCCTTTGGTTAAATTGTCTGGCTGATGGCATGTTTGCAAAATACAAAGTTCATATAACATATAATAACAGTATTAATAATATCGGCAACTAACTTAACGACCCATAAATGATGTGGGCCACACAGCTGCAATTCGGTTGGAATAATGTTTATTCAGAAAGAAAACTAATAGTGAAAGTGGTCGTTTTTAGAATTACTATTACACTCTTGTCGATTTTGGAATTGCTCTTACACTCGGGCGCATATCGATTTGACGCAGTTGAACCATTCACAATCTGATCGCGAAACACAATACTCCACCTCACGAAAAGTTAGAGTTCATTCCAGGCGCGCGGCTGCTCACCGCTCAGAGACTAAGTCCCACGATACCGCACAACGCGAAATTTTCTAAGTCGTTTCACTTCCTAGCTGCCTAAAGACCGCCTGATCGCTTTCGCGTCTCACTCCGAACTGTACCCTTTGGTGTCTCTAGCCGATCTGTACTCTTTGGTGTCTAGACCAGAACTGTCCCTGTGCCCGTCTCCGGGCACTTTTTCCAAAAATGCGAATCTGGGCGGTAGAGAATCCTCACGCATTCGTGCAGCAAATTAGCAATTCACCAAAAGTTAACGTCTTTTGTGCAATCTCACTGTTTAAAGTTTACGGCCCCTTTTTCTTCTGCAAAAAAAAAAAAAAAAAAAAAAAAAACGTTACAGGACACGTGTATCTGGGCATGCTGGAATATTGGCTCATGCCAAAACTGGAGACCGATAGCGCCGACTTCATCTTTCAACAGGATGGTGCTCCACCGCACTTCCATCATGATGTTCGGAATTTCTTAAACAGGAGATTGGAAAACCGATGGATCGGTCGTGGTGGAGATCATGATCAGCAATTCATGTCATGGCCTCCACGCTCTCCCGACCTAACCCCATGCGATTTCTTTCTGTGGGGTTATGTGAAAGATCAGTGTTTAAACCTCCTCTACCAAGAAACGTGCCAGAACTGCGAGCTCGCATCACCGATGCTTTCGAACTCATTGATGGGGACATGCTGCGCCGAGTGTGGGAGGAACTTGATTCTCGGCTTGATGTCTGCCGAATCACTAAAGGGGCACATATAGAACATTTGTGAATGCCTAAAAAAAAACTTTTTGAGTTTTTGTATGCGTGTGCAAAGCATTGTGAAAATATCTCAAATAATAAAGTTATTGTAGAGCTGTGAAATCGCTTCAATCATTTGTAATAACCCTGTATATTACCTTACATTTTAACATATTTAAATAATCAAAGCTTAACCACTTTCACGTTCTAAATAAAGTAACAATAATAACCATTACATGATAAACGTTACTTTCTTTTACCTAAAACCAAAACATTATCCTTCTTAACTTTGAATGTCATTGCCAGTAGTCTTGCGCCAATGTTGTTTCTGATAAATAAATAAAGAGCAAAAGTAACTATCATTCACTAAACGTTACAACAAATGTTCTATGCAATAAGATATCATGATAACATCGTTCAGTGTGTTTTGTGTGGAGATACCTACTTTGTCTTTCGCAACCGAACCGATTTCGGATTGAACCGAATCAGTTTTTAAATTTACGTCACCATATAGGGTTTAACAGAATCAATTTTGACTCCCAATCCTCTTATAATTTGCATTAATTGCGCCATCATGTCTCCCCCAAATGCGTCTCCCTTGCCTGATTTCGGACTATTTGCCCTACTAAATTCACCGCCGATCACGATCTCCCGCTCAGACTTCGGGCTAAGCGGCTCGCTAGTATTTTCGGACCCACACAAACTGGCCTATTGCTTAATATTAGCGACGTCTATTATTGGCGATTCAACTACAGAACCATACGTAAGTGCTATCAGCGCAGGTACCTGGCTGGGTCGTGCTGAATCCTTCTGTCATGGTATTGCTGCCGATGTTGCAGTTGAAGCCGACACTGAAGATCTCGTAGCCTCTGCTGTGGTACAGAAACCACCACTGAGCGATGAATCGCTGTTGAAGATGCTGCTGCTGGCTGGAACCACGTGCTTTCGATGTCGCCTTTTCTTCCGCGTTACTTTCTTATCACTCCTAACCACTGCTAAAACTCGATCCACACAACTGCTGCATGATTCATAGCTCAGAGCCCGAACGCAAACTGCCTAAACTGCCACAGACGTGGGACCTAGATCACAGAATATCGTTAACTGTGAGAATTCCAACTGTAATTCCACAACAGTTAAAGAAACCTAATATTCAGTCCTGAACCGATCTCAAATTGCGAGAGGTCCTGCCTATCGAACTACAGATAACACTTTTGAAAACAATTCACAGAATTCAAATCGAATTCCAAACTTTTCAGAGTTCATATTCTGCAACTAACACTTTTGAAAATCCAATCCTATTCCTACACTTTACTATATTCTTATCCCTCAATTAACTTTTTCCAAATTTCTATCCCGGAATAGCCCCGAATTGCCAGCCAACGTCCCAAAGACGTTCGGGCCCACAGGCGGTTCCCATCATCGAAATGTCTTGGCTCAAACTCGTCTACGGGTTGAACCGCACGTGTCGCATTACACGCCCTAAATTAGACACTTGTGACCCTTTGGTTAAATTGTCTGTCTGATGGAGAGTTTGCGAAATACAAAGTTAATTTAACATATAATAACAGTATTAATAATATCGGCAACTAAATTAACGACGCATAAATGATGTAGGCCACACAGCTGAAACTCGGTTACAATAATGTTTATTCAGAAAAAAAACTAATAGTGAAAGTAGTCGTCTTTAGAGTTACTGTTACATTCGGGTGCATATCGGTTTGACACAGATCGATCATTCACAATCTGATCGCGAAACACAATACTCTACTTCTATACTTACACGAGAAGTTAGAGTTCACTCCAGGCGCGCGGCTGCTCACCGCTCAGAGACTAAGTCACTTGATACCACACAACGCGATATTTTGTAAGTCTTTTCACTTCCTAGTTGCCTTAAGACCTATTGTCCGCTTTCGCGCCTCCAGCCGAACTATACTCTGTGGTGTCTAGACCAGAACTAACCTTCTGCCCGTCTCCGGACGCGTCCCCCGCGTACCGGACATTGTCGCTCAACTGACTAGCGCAGTTCCTTTTCCTGAATCTGTCCATCTCATTGGTTAGAGCTAATCTTACATCACTTTACATTATAACATATTTAAATAATCAAAGCTTGACCACTTTCACGTTCTAAATAAAGTAACAATAATATTTAGAATGAGAGTTTCACTCTGGAGCGGTGTGTGCGATGTTATGAAACTTCCTGACACGTTAAAACTGTGTGCCGGACCGAGACTCGATCTGAGCATCCTTGCCTTTCGCGGGCAAGTGTTCTACCAACTGAGCTACTCAAGCACGACTCAAGACCCGTCCTCAAAGCTTCCATTTAGCCAGTACCTCGTCTCCTACCTTCCCAACTTCACAGAAGCTCTTCTGCGAAAACTTGCAGAACTAGCACACCTGAAAGAAAGGATATTGCGGAGACATGGCTTAACCACTGTGTTGTGCTCGGGTAACTCAGTTGGCAGAGTACTTGCCCCCGAAAAGCCAAGGTCCCTAGTTCAAGTCTCGGTCCGCCACACAGTTTTAATCTGTCAAGAAGTTTCGTATCAGCGCACACTCCGCTGCAGAATGAAAATCTCAATCTGGAAACATCCCCCAGGCTCCTTTCTTCCAGGAGCGCTAGTACTGCAAGGTAACGCAGAAGAGCTTCTGTGAAGTTTGGAATGTAGGAGACGAGGTACTGGCAGAAGTGAAGCTGTGAGGATGGGTCGTGAGTCGTGCGTGGGTAGCTCATTTGGTAGAGCACTTACCCGTGAAAGGCAAAGGTCCCGAGTTCAAGTCTTGGTCCGGCACACAGCTTTAATCTGTCAGCAAAATTTCGACAATAATATCCATTACATAATAAATGTTACATTCTTTTACCTAAAACCAATACATTTTCCTTCTTAACTTCGAACGCGACGGCTAGTATCCCGTCACCAATGTGCTTTCTGATCAATAAATAAGCAAAAGTAACTGAAAATACTGATAATTTAAATTTTCTATATCTTTTAAGCAAATAAACTTACAGGGTTGATATTTACAACGTTTGTCATTTTAATGATTCTCATCTATGTGAAATTTTGATCGTTAAGGTTGACCAAACCGTTCTGATTTTAGCATTCAGGTCACTGTTACAAAACTTGTTAGTTTCACTTTAACAGTAAATCCTGTACTATTATAGATATGATCAATATTCAGTTTTATTGGAATCGCCATGAAAAATTATGAAGGATGGCAGATTAAAATTAATGTGGCTTCATTCCCTGCACTATAAGAGAATTAAATAATTCTCATAAATGTTTCCTTCTATGGCCGATGTTAGGTCCCCCATACTTAACACTGCTACGTCTCCTTGGCCATAAAAGCTTTCTTCTGGGTTTCCCTATGACATAGGTTCTCGTCTGTCTCACTCGCACACTACGGTGCTTAGGCCACAATAGACGCCTGTGAGTTTCCCAATCTCGTAGTGAATCTGCGCCCTTTGTGGCATCCAGTCCTGGGCGACAGGGTTCGTTTCACAATTCCTGAAGGCTGACTCTTTCGGCCATATAGTTAAATGAGAGCGAAATGCTCGTCAACTCACAGCTAGAATCGCTACAGGAAAAACAAAAGGCATTAGAAACTTCCAGAACTAGGGGGAGACAGATGCTGCTTATAGGAAAATTAATGAGAGATAAACACATGCATGAATATTAAGAGCTCGAATGACAAGGTAATGTGTGGTTAGTAGACGTGTAACTTCCTTGATAAATGTCGTATTTGAAGCTTATTTTCCTTATTTCATACTTTATGCGTAAGAACCTATCTAAATCGTTTTCTTTTAACATAATTGCGTGAAAAAGCATAGCCGGCCGGAGTGGCCGTGCGGTTCTAGGCACTACAGTCTGGCACCGCGAGACCGCTACGGTCGCAGGTTCGAATCCTGCCTCGGGCATGGATGTGTGTGATGTCCTTAGGTTAGTTAGGTTTAAGTAGTTCTAAGTTCTAGGGGACTGATGACCTCAGAAGTTGAGTCCCATAGTGCTCAGAGCCATTTGAAAATTTTTTTTTTCTTGAAAAAGCATATTTGAAGTTCAGTTTCATTTACCAAAACTTCACATTTAAAGTTTGCTTTAATACGACTTTTGTGTTGGCTAATTGGAAAGGTAGACTTGTGATTTCGGAATTTGTGTGTTGAATCGGTAATCTTTAATGTTTCCTTAAAAGAAGACTAAGAAATGGATGTAGATGAAGAACTACTTGCTACTGTTCCCAACGTAGGAGATTATGATGCGATTAAAGTGCGGTATATGGAAAAAGTAAGAGGTCACTTTGATAGTATGCATGTAAAATTGGCTATTTAGAACTTAAAAGATTTTTCATATTTCTTAAAACGATGCTGATTAAACACGTTTATTATAAAAAGTAAGAAGCAATTTTTAATCAACGAGAGGTTTTTCGAATACTCTTCGTTACTTCTGTGGGTAAGAGTTCTACAGTCAAACACGTCAGTTTTAAATATGATTCAGTGACTCAATGTATTAGCCGATAAACCCAGTTTTCATTTTATTAATACATTAATGTAATTAGATATATAACAGTTTTGGGAGAATTAGAATAAGAAACCACAATTCTTGCAATGTTTTTATTTTTGTAGTGTATAAAATCCTTTCTGAACATGATTAACATTGTTTCTTATTCTCCCAGATCGAAAACCGATTTTGACATGTGCTTAATCACCCCAAGGAACAATAAATCGGGAAAATAATTAGATAAACACTTCTACTTTTGTTCGCTCCACCGTATGGGGCGAAAAAACACCTTTTATTTTTTATTGTATAAAAGTTGTAATGACATCGAGGAGTAACTTCCATGATACTAGAGCGAGCTGTAGAGGGTAAAAATTGTACAGTAAAACATAGACTGGAATACATCCTGCAAACAATTGAGGACGTAGGTTGCAAGGGTTACTCTGAGATGGAGAGGATGGTAAAGGTGGGAAACCGTGGTGGGCCGCATCAAAACAGTCAGACCGCTGATGACTCAAAAACATAAAAGGAGATAGGTTCCACATCCAATTATAAGTTTAAACTTAAGCACAAGACGTTTAAACACACGTAAGTTTGGTTTCCATATTTCCTTTTAAATTATCAATATGCTCAGTTAAAGCTGTAAACTGTTTCTATTCACATCATTTTACGGTACTAAGTGAAAAAGGAGAAGCTGAAATGTGTGAGGAGCGTATAGTAGGCCTATAGGCCCTACGAGGAAAATGAACTTTTAAGCAATATTACAGTAAGAGTAGAAGAACTGAATGAAGGTGAGATGAGAGATACTATTCAGTGAGAAGGATCTGATAGAGACTGAAAGACCCAAGCCTAAACAAAACCCTTGGAGTAGACGACCATCTCTCAGAATTATTGAGAGCCTTGGGTGAGCCATCCATGACAAAATTAATCCACCTGGTGTGTAGGGTATATGAGACACGTGCAGTGCCCTACGCTTTAAGGAGAATGCATTATTGCAGATCCCAGGTAGACCGGTGCTGACTCGTATGAATACTACCAAAAAATCAATTTGTATGATATTCTTGAAAATAATGACTTAAATTTTGTAAAGAATAATGGGAAAACAGACAGAAATTGACCTCGGGAAATGTCAGTTTGTTTCCATAGAAGCGAGGAACACGCCAGGCTTTACCGATCCTATGAGTTATCTTCAAAGACCAGTTAAATAAACATAAATCCACGTATAGACAATTTGTAGTTTCAGTATTGCATTTTTACTATTTTGACTGAAATACAGTCTGGAAGTTTGACTCGCAAGGATAAAATACGGGGAGTGGGAGTCATTGAAAAGTGTACAGAAACCAGACTGCAGCTATAAACTGTCGAATTACATGAAAGTAATGAAGTGGTTGGTAAGGTAGTGAGACAGAGTTGCTGACTGTCCCCGACGTTATTGAAACCGTATGATGATCAGGCAGCTAATGAAACTAAGGAGATTTTTGGGAAGCGGGTGCAAACTCAGGGAGAAAACATTTTTGAGGTTTGCCGATGGCGTAGTAATTGTGTCAGAAACACCAACGTGGAAGATTAGTTTAAAGGGCTCTTGAAAAGATATTTATAGAATGAACATAAATGAAACCAAGCCGAGGAGTAATGTTATGTAGTCGAATCACTTCGGATGATGCTGATAGAATTAGATCAGAAATGACAAATGAATTACATGTAGCGGATGAGTTTTGCTATTTTTGCAACCTAGTAACTGATATTGGTGAAAGTTGAGGATACAAAAAGAGGGCTGGCAACGGCAAGACAAGTATTTCTGAAAAAGAGGACTTCGTTAATATGTAATATAAATTTAAGTGTTGGAAATACCTTCGTGGAGGTATTTGTCTGGTTTGTGGTCTTGCTCGGAAGTGAGACGCGGAAGACCGGGGATTCAGGCCATAAGAGAATACAAGCTTTTGCAGCGTAGTGCTACAGAACAACGGAGGACATTAAACTAATGGTATTGGAGCATTGGCGGCCTAAGACTTCCTGCATAAGAAGTAACGCTCAATCTGCCAACCGCCTTGTCAAAGAAGGCGGAGGAGCGGCAGAGGTTCAGGCCACTCTCTTGTCCTAGGGGTGGGAAACTGCCCCTAAAGCGGAAGAATCAGCAATGATCAACGGCATGAGGATGCCGAAGGTAATGCTGATCACTGCATAAAAGACACGTTACGTGTATCCACAGGACATGTGGCCTGTAATCGAAGAAGTGTCATGATGATGTCTCCATTGGCAAAAGGTTCCGGAATAGTCCCCCATTCGGACCTCCGGGAGGGGACTGCCAAGGGGAAGGTTACCATGAGAAAAACATTCATGAATAAACGAAAGGACAACGTTCTACGAGCCGGGGCGTGGAATGTCAGAAGCTTGAACGTGGCAGGGAAACTAGAAAATCTGAAAAGGGAAACGAAAAGGCTCAATCTAGATATAGTAAGGGTCAGTGAAGTGAAGTGGAAAGAAGACAAGGATTTCTGGTCACATGAGTATAGGGTAATATCAACAGCAGCAGAAACAGTTGTAATTAGACTAGGATTCGTTATGAATAGGAAGGTAGGGCACAGAGTGTGTTACTGTGAACAGTTCAGTGAAAGGTTGTTCTCATCAGAATCGACAGCAAACCAATACATACAGTGACAGTTAAGGTATGCATGTCGACGTCGCAAGCAATATGAAGAGAAAGAGAAAGGGTATGAATATATTGAAAGGGTAATACAGTATGTAAACGGGGATGAAAATCTAATAGTCACGGGGGCTGTAATGCAGTTGTAGCGGAAGGCGTAGAAGAAAAGGTTACAGGGGAATACGGACTTGGGACAAGGAATGAGAGAGGAAAAAGACTAATTGAGTTCTGCAATAAGTTTCAGCTATTAACAGTGAATACAGTTTTGAAGAATCACAAGAGGAGGAGGTATACTCGGAAAAGGCCGGGTGATACGGGAAGATTTCAGTTAGAATACATCATGGTCAGACAGAGGTTCCGAAATCAGATACTGGATTGTAAGGTGTACCCAGAAGCAGATATAGACTCAAATCACAATGTAGTAGTGATGAAGAATGGCTGCAGTTTAAGACATAAGTCAAACAGAATCAATACGCCAAGAAGTGGGATACGGAAGTACTAAGGAATGACGAGATACGCTTGAGGTTCTCTAAGGCTATAGATACAGCACTAAGAAATAGCTCAGTAAGCAATATAGCTGAAGATGAATGGACATCTCTAAAAAGAGCCATCGGGTAGCAGAAGAAATACTTCAGTCGATATATGAAAGGAGGAAGTACAAAAATGTTCCGGGAAACTCAGGAATACAGAAATAAAAGTCGCTGACGAATTAAATAAATAGGAAGTGCAGGGAAGCTAAGACAAAATGACTGCAGGAAAAATGTGAAGACATCGAAAAAGAAATGATTAGCTGAAGGACAGACTCAGCAAACAGGAAAATCTAAACCAATTTCGGTGACATTAAAAGAAAGGGTGATAAAATTGAGAGTGCAGTGGGAATTCAACTGTTAAATGCAGAGGAGAGAGCGGATAGGTGGAAAGAATACATTGAAAGTCTCTATGAGGGGGAAGATTTCTCTGATGTGATAGAATAAAAAACAAGAGTAGATTTAGAAAAGGTGGGCGATCCATAATTAGAATCAGAATTTAAAAGAGTTTTGGTGGACTTAAGATCAAATAAGGCTGAAGGGATGGATAAAATCCCATCTCAATTTCTAAAGTCACTGGGAGAAGTGGTAACAAAACTACTATTCACGTTATTGTGTAGAATGTCTGAGTCTGGCGGCATACCATCTGACCTTAGGAAAAGCGTTGTTAACACAATTACAAAGACGGAAACAGTTGACAAGTGCGAGAATTAGCGCACAATCAGCTTAACAGCTCAGGCATCCAAGTTGCTTACAAGAATAATATACAGAAGAATAGAAACGAAAATCGAGGTTGCACTGGATGATCATAAATTTGGCTTTAGGAGAGGTAAAGGCATGAGAGAGGTAACTCTGACGTTGCAGTTAATAATGGAAGCAAAACGAAAGAAAAATCGAGACACGTTCATATGATTTGTCGAACTGGAAAAAGCGTTCGATAATGTAAAATGGTGTCAAGTTTTTCGAAATTCTGATAAACGTAGGGGTAAGCTATAGCGAAAGATGGGTCATATACAATATGTACAAGAGGGTATAAGAGGGTATGTACAAGAGCGTATAAGACTATGATGTAGTCTTTCACCCCTATTGTTGAATCGGTTCATGGAGGAAGCAGTGATGGAAATAAGAGAAAGGTTCAAGACTGAAACTGAAATTCAAGGTGAAAGGATATCTACGACACGATTCGCTGCTGACATTGCTATCCTAAGTGAAAGTGAAGAAGAATTACGTGATCTTCTGATTGGAATGAACAATCTAATAAGTACAGGATATGGATTGAGAGTAATTCGAAGGAAAACGAAGGTAATGAGAAGTAGTAGAAATTAGAACAGAGAGAAGCTTAACATAAGAATTGATGGCCACAAAGTAGATGAGGTTAAGGAATTCTGCCACCTAGGCAGTAAAATAACCAATGACAAGGAGGACATCAAAAGCAGACTAGCAATGGCAAAAAGGGCATTCCTGGCCAAGAGAAGTCTACTAATATCAAATATCGGCCTTAATTTGAAAAAGAAATTTCTGAGAGTGTCCGTCTGGAGCACGGCATTGTATGGTAGTGAAATATGGACTGTGGAAAAACCGGAACAGGAGAGAATCGAAGCATTTGAGGTGTGGTGCTACAGACGAATGTTGAGAATTAGGTGGACTGATAAGGCAAGGAATGAGGGAGTTCCGCACAGAATCGGAGAGGAAAGGAACATGTGGATAACACTGATAAGGAAAAGGGACAGGATGATAGGACATCTGTTCAGACATGAGGGTTCACATGGCTCCAAGCACTATGGGAGTTAACATCTAAAGTCATGAGACCCCTAGACATAGAACTACTTATACCCAACTAACCTAAGGACATCACACAAATCCATGCCTGAGGCAGCATTCGAATCTGCTACCGCAGCAGCCACGCGCTTCCGGAATGAAGCACCTAGAACCGCTCGACCACAGCGGCCGGTTAAGGCATGAGGGAATGACTTCCATGGTACTAGAGGGAGCTGCAGAGGACAAAAACTGTAGAGAAAGACAGAGATTTAAATACATCAGGCAAAAAATTGAGGACGTATTTTGCAAGTGCTAATCTGAGATGAAGAGGTTAGCACAGGAGGGGAATTCGTTGCGGGCCACATCAAAGCAGTCAGAAGAGTAATGACGAAGAAAAAAAATTGGAGAAAGAAATTAATGGTGCACAACGAATTCACTAGAAGTGATCAGTCATTTATTGATGCATCCGTTTGGTAAGGGGGGGGGGAGATATGTAGAAGGTAAAGAATCTAGAGTTAGACCAAAGGATGGATACAGTAAGTAGGTTCAAGTGATATGGGCTGCAGTATTATACAGAAATTAAGAGTCTTGCACAGTATAGACTAGTGTGGAGAGTTGGATGAAACGCGTTTTCCACTGAAGATCACAACAACAACAACGACAACAGTGTGACAGTAAAAAGTCTGTATTTTGGTACATAGGTAAAATAGCCAAAGATAAAAAGACTTAGAAAAATGTACACGGTAAACATTATCGGATGAGAGATTACTAACTGACGAAGCAGAGATCAGATCCGAGCGGAAAAGTTGGCTTGAAATGCACTAGGCAGTGGAGATTTCAAGTACTGTTATAACTGAGGCTAATTCTGATTAACACGAAAGTTAGTAAGCAGTAAGTGATAAAATTTTCACGACCGTTTCACACGTTTTCTGAAGACGAAAGAGGCGATATTCGTCAAGTGCAGAATTATTTTGGATGAATTCAATTTTTAGGATATATCCCTTAGTCCATAATTAAATTCGGTAATTATGAATTTTCACTAACATGTCCGTGACCATTACATGCATTCCTCTGTAAGAAGTATACCACCAGTTCAATCTTCAGAACTTGTAAATGGTGTCCCAAGAGTATATGTCTAACATACGATGACAAGAAGATAGAAGAAGTGGACAGTGTTAAATTCTTGGGATTACAGCTTGATAATAAATTCAACTGGGAGGAGCACACCACAGAACTGCTGAAGCGTCTTAACAAATCTCTGTTTGCAATACGAGTTTTGTCAGACAGGGGATGTAAAAACGAAAAAGCTGGCATACTATGCTTACTTTCATTCCATAATGTCATATGGGATTATTTTTTGGGGTAATTCATCAAGCCAAGCTAAAGTTTTCCGGGCACAAAAACGTGCAGTAAGAATTATATGTGGTGTGAACTCAAGAACATCCTGCAGAAGCCTGTTTAGGGAACTAGGGATACTAACTACAGCTTCCCAATATATTTATTCCTTAATGAAATTTGTCATTAAAAATATATCACTTTTTCAAACCAACAGCTCAATTCATGGAATCAATACTAGAAATAAGAATAATCTTCACAAGGATTTAAAGTCACTTAGTCTTGTACAAAAAGGTGTGCATTATTCAGGAACACACATTTTCAATAACTTGCCAGCAGCCATAAAAAGCTTAACAACCAATGAAATTCAGTTTAAGAGAAGCCTAAAGGATTTATTGGTGGCCAACTCCTTCTACTCCATTGATGAATTTCTTAGTAAAACCAACTGATTTGTATATAAGTACAACATAATTTCTGCACAATTTCAGTGCAGTAATGTGTTCACTGAAAATTTGTGTGTCTGTGTCTGTGTGTGTGTGTGTGTGTGTGTGTGTGTGTGTAAGTATAATCTAACTTCTGCACCATTTCAGTGCAGTATTGTGTTTATTGTAAATAAGTATTACAGTAGTTGTATTACATGTTTATTACCTTATAAATAAATAAAAAACTTTTTTTATTTTTAATTCAGTGCATTAGTATTTGTAAAATGACTCTTAATGTTCATTAAAAAATGACGATCATTCCACTTGGGACCTGTAGAATGGTACGTTAGCTTATTTGTTTTATTTGTAAATATTTGTCATGTATTGTTGTTCTTCTGACATGTTCCACATCCTGGAGGACCTCCTCTCTACGGATCAATTGGAATGAAAGTAAATCTAATCTAATCTAATCTAATCAAGGATAGCTCTGCTAAGAGCTGTTTGAAGTTTGCGCCCAGCTGCGTAACGACAATTAAAGACGTCGGTGAGGTTCCCTCAAAACTCGCTTTAAAAGTGATGTAACCTTTCGTAGTAACGTTCATTTAGGGTAGCAATGGAAACTGGTGCTAGTCATGACGTAATGTTGCGTTCTTGCTAGTGTTTAGAAAGCCCTCAGCAGTATCACGTGTGATCGCTTGCATTAGTTTTTGGAAGTACTTATCACGTAACATCTACGTTATGTAGTCAGTGTCTGGCATAATGGACCACACTGACTTAGAGGAATGTTAAAGAGTATCTAGTACAGATACAGCAGCTTCGCCCTTCAGGTGTAAAGTGACGTCGTGATATATGCTACTACGCTGTCGGAAACTGTAACTCCGTTATCCAGTGCGAAGTTACACATCGAATTGCTAACGCCTACATGCTAGATAAAACGGCGTCATATTGTACACTTACTTCTCTTTCCACGTGTATCTTTCTCGCTCATCACATTCCTTTAATGTCCTCTTAAATTTCAAAAGATCTTCTTATTCTTGTTCTCATTCTTCCATTTCAAGGAGTGGATCTTGACTCCATCTCGTCATTGGTCATCCTAGAGCGCGACTTGTATTCTGGTTCAAATGTAATGCTTCCCGTAGTGTGTGCTCATATGGTGCCCCTATGATGTTGCCATACCTTTTTGTACCTTAATCTCTTATGTCATGGTGTTTCCACGTGTATTTTCTGTCATATCTTCTCTTTACACCCAGTTTGTTAATGTTAGAGCAAGCAGTGACATCAGAAACCGAAACTAGGCTGCTTCAAATTATTGATTTCTGTCCTTTTCTTGGAATGCAGTTTTCACTACCGGACAGAAGAGCAAGCGTAGACAGCGCATTATGTAGTCTTAGCATTGTCTGTTTCGTCACAATTCTGTGAAAATACACACTTGTGCAACAACTGTAACGTTATATTTATGTACACTTTGAAACACACCTGACTACGGATTGATATCTCTAGATATAACGAATTCATATTTTCTTTGTCTCATTGTTTATCGTTATTTTGATTCTTCTTACTTGTCTCCCTTCCTTTGTCATTACTTTAGTTGCATTTATGTATATAACTATTCAATTTCAACACATGCTCTTGAAAAGCGCTTTCAGTGTCTGCCAGCAGGACGCTGTCGTCTGCAGTTAAATTAGTGTTAATAAATTTTTTCTCCGGTCTGTCTTAAGAATTCCATTCCTCTGAGACTTTGCAGATATTTATATAAAAAGGATTGTTAAGAAACGACATCCTTGTTTTAGACCCTGGTTTACAGTCAGTAATTCTTCGTTCATACTAACCTCGGGGTTATTGTACTGTCATACAATGGCATCCAACAATTTAGAGGTACATTGCAGTCAGTGAGTATTATCTATATTCTCATCCAATCACAGGAGAAGAACATGCAGATGTATCTGGTGGCAATATTAACTTCCTAACGTTCATTTCAAAGTAACAGATATCACTGATGACAAATGGAATGCTATAATAAATGCTACTGCATTACTTTGCTACAGTTTACGTGCAAAGTATTTTTTTCCTTGAAAAAATGCAATTTCAGTACTGTATATTTAATTATCTAGTTGTACTAATGTATCCAGTCGCGAAACCTGACGGCTCGCGCACGTTAGGGTGCCGTGTCCCGCAGCTATTTCACACGCGATCGTCTGCGGTGCGGCGTCAGAGAGGTTCTGGTAGTCGGAAGCAGTAGCTTTTGCAGGAGGGGGGGGACTGGGGGAGGGGAGGGAGGTGGACCAGCCACCAGCGAACCGTAATGGAGATCGAGACGTGCGTGTTTGTAACTCGGTTAGCGGGGTAACGACGTTACGGCAGAGGAAGCCGCGGCAACTAATGGAAACGCTCGCCGCGCCCCCAGCGACGCGGCTGCCCGGCGGCCCGGCCTGTGCGGGGTTCCCAGGGCTGGCGGACACGTGGCGTCCGTCAGGGGTACGTACGGCACTCGCGCACGTCCTAAAGGATGACTAACGTTAATCATCCTATGTCCGTCATCTGAACAAGATAAAAGTTTCTCACATGTGTGAATTGTTAACCTTAGAACGCTACACATCAGTAGGGACAGAGTGTGGCATCTACAGGACAGTGGACCTACGAGTTCATAATGTGGTTTGTTCGGTGCTGCAGTCTTGTTACAAATTCTTAGAATCACATCCAGGAATTCGCAGTGGAGATCACTATAAGCGGTTTCCGCCATTTTCTGCAGTTTCTGATTGTTGTGTACATAGTTCCGCGTAGTCAGCGCGTACACAACTTTCCCACTAGAGCGCGCCCCGTTAAGCACAACAGCGCAGGCGCAGCGCTCGTCCGTCTCCGCACTACGAGAAGCCGCTATCTTAGAGACGGACCAAATTCTGCTTCCGCCGATCCGCGTATTAATATGTAACGCAGCCAATGAGATTGCTGCTAAGTAGAACCTTTTCTCCTCGCGGATCACACTCGCTTAGTGATACCTGAACGCGCGAGGTATTATAACGGGTTTACAGACCTCCAATTAGTCAGTCTGCATTAGTCTCCATTAGTCTGCATTTGTCTGTACCAGTCTATAGTCAAGTTTCAGTCTGCGCCTAATAAGATTATCATATTCCTGTACATAGCCATGAAGATAAATGTTTAGACACTTTGTCAACTATCAGAGATATGTGAGAATAAGATTAACATACCAAGACCAAAGGAACTTCAGATTGTCAATTGCAAATAGCTTCCAGAATCAAGTTAAGTAAGGTTTATGATTGTATTTATTTTAATAAATGTGTGTGAAAATTATCAAGTTCTGTTCAAAGTTGGTCACGGTCAGTCTGCTACTCTAAGCGTGCAAGTGGCATTTCTATCGTCTGACCTAACAGCAGAAGATAAACACGCCACGAGAAGACCACGAGACATATTGCTGACACTCGCCTACTTCGCTAGAGCGACAAGTCAAATAATCTGATGGTGTGTGTACCGAAGGTCTTACAGTACGCACACAACACTGATGTTGTTAGAAGTGAGGTTTTTTGTGTAGCATTTGAAAATATTTAACATTATACACCTGCAAGTGTCCTATAACACAGCAAAAAATAAAGAACATGAAAAAAATTAAACACCGCATCATGAAGGAATTATCCGAATGCGAAGGAGATCGGTAGATATGACGTACATTTACAAGCAAACAAATGATTACAATTACAGACTAATGTACTAAAAAGAAAGAGCTTCCGAAATTGAGCAAGTCAGTAACGTACTGGTCCCCCTCTGGCCCCTATGAACGCACTTATTCGGCTTGACATTAATCGATAGGGTTGTTCGACGTCCTTATCAGGCATATCTTGCTAGATTTTGTCCAGCTGGAGTATTAGATCGTCAAAATCCCAAGATGATTGTAGGGCGCTGTCCATAATGCTCCAAACGTTCACAGTTGGGGAGAGATCCGGCGAACTTGCCAGCGGAGGTAGGGTTGGCAAGCACGAAGACAATGACCACAATGAACTGAGAAATAAATATTCCTTCAAAATTTCGAAGACTCCTTAGTTCAAAACGGGTAATCAGTCACCCATCCCTGCCCCTTCCCATATCCCCACCCAACACCCCACCCCAATTTATCCCTCTCTTTACATCCTAATTACAGTGATGTCAACGAAAATATCCTACCACAGAATAAATCCTGTGCTATATGTCTAAGTGTCCAGCCCGTCTACTGCTAAAATAAATCAGTACTTTTACACACATTACCTAGCTTGGTTCAAGAATCATGAAAGAAGGTTGTGTACATGGAAGACCCTGGAGATACTAAAAGGTATCAGATAGATTATATAATGGTAAGACAGAGATTTAGGAACCAGGTTTTAAATTGTAAGACATTTCCAGGGGCAGATGTGGTCTCTGACCACAATCTATTGCTTATAAACTGTAGATTAAAACTGAAGAAACTGCAAAAAGGTGGGAATTTAAGGAGATGGGACCTGGATAAACTGAAAGAACCAGAGGATGTAGAGAGTTTCAGGGAGAGCATAAAGGAACAATTGACAAGAATGGGGGAAAGAAATACAGTAGAAGAAGAATGGATAGCTTTGAAGGATGAAGTGGTGAAAGCAGCAGAGAATCAAGTAGGTAAAAAGACGAGGGCTAGTAGAAATCCTTAATTGATGAAGGGAGAAAATATAAAAATGCAGTAAATGAAGCAGGCAAAAAGGAATACAAACGTCTCAAAAATGAGATTGACAGGAAGTGCAAAATGGCTATGCAGGCATGGCTAGAGGGCATATGTAAGGATGTAGAGGCTTACCTTACTAGGGGTAAGATAGATACTGCCTACAGGAAAATTAAAGAGACCTTTGGAGAAAAGAGAAGCACCTGTATGAATATCAAGGGCTCAGATGGAAACCCAGTTCTCAGAAAAGAAGGGAAAGCAGAAAGGTGGAAGGAGTATATAGAGGGACTATATGAGGGCGATGTTCTTGAGGACAATATTATGGAAATGGAAGAGGATGTAGATGAAGATGAAATGGGAGACATGATACTGCGTGAAGAGTTTGATAGCGCACTGAATGACCTAAGTCGAAACAAGGCCCCGGGAGTTGACAACATTCCATTAGAACTACTGTCAGCTTTGGGAGAGCCAGTCCTGACAAAACTCTACCATCTAGTGAGCAAGATGTATGAGGCAGGCGAAATACCCTCAGACTTCAAGAAGAATATAATAATTCCAATCCCAAAGAAGGCAGGCGTTGACAGATGTGAAAATTACCGAACTGTCAGTTTATTAAGTCACGGCTGCAAAATACTAACGCGAATTCTGTACAGAAGAATGGAAAAACTGGTAGAAGCCGACCTCGGGGAAGATCAGTTGGGATTCCGTAGAAATATGGGAACAGGTGAGGCAATACTGACCCAACGACTTATCCTAGAAGCTAGATTAAGAAAAGGCAAACCTACGTTTCTAGCATTTGTAGACTTGGAGAAAGCTTTTGACAATGTTGACTGGAATAATCTCTTTCAAATTCTGAAGGTGGCAGGGGCAAAATATAGGGAGCGAAAAGGCTATTTACAATTTGTACAGAAACCAGGTATCAGTTATAAGAGTCGAGGGACATGAAAGGGAAGCAGTGGTTGGGAAGGGAGTGAGACAGGGTTGTAGCCTCTCCCCCACGTTATTCAATCTGTATATTGAGCAAGCAGTGAAGGAAACAAAAGAAAAATTCGGAGTAGGTATTAAAATCGATGGAGAAGAAATAAAAACCTTGAGGTTCGCCGATGACATTGTAATTCTGTCAGAGACAGCAAAGGACTTGGAAGAGCAGTTGAACGGAATGGACAGTGTCTTGAAGGGAGGATATAAGATGAACATCAACAAAAGCAAAACAAGGATAATGGAATGTAGTCAAATTAAGTCAGGTGATGGTGAGGGAATTAGATTAGAAAATGAAACACTTTTCATGTTAATGTAAGAACAGAAGTAAATTCGTAGCTCATTTGACACTTTGTTCCTGTGGTACTTTGAAATATCAAGATCATGGTCAAATGAAGTTCACTTCAATTCTGTTACTTTATATTATTCTATTCCTTGGCTTTCATGTAAACGTCTGTCTTGATTAAAGTATTTGCCCATAAACTGGCTGGATTACATGTTAATACAAGACTAGAAATAAGACAACAGATTATTTTAAACTGTACTTTCAGTCATTACCACCTTTGTAACTGATGTGAATTTGCATACTCATACCTAAATTCTTCGTTCTGATTGGTTTATTAAACTCATAATCGGCGGGAAAGGACGTTCTCATTATTTTCAGTTCAGCTGATTTCAAGTATGATGTACACTTTTCAATAAATCGGAAATGTATATAACGTAATTTTACATAAATGTTTATGGTCAGGAAATTTGCATCATAATAGCTGAGATAGTGAATCGTGAAATAATATAAAAACGTTATACAAGTTAAACAACGAATATTCTTTGGAAAGGAGTCTCTTTTTATATACAAAGTATCAGTGTTCTGTGAAAAATTTACAAATATATAAAGTGCGACATGTAAGAAAAGAAATGTAAAACCTTCATGCTATTTAAACTTCATATCTACAGTCTATATAAAAGTGTATAGTCAACAAAGTGTGCATTTAACATTCTTTGGAATGGTTTCTTTTTCTTTTGTTTTTTTTTTTGTAATACATTTTACATCCAGATCATTTTTTCTCTTATTGACTTCCCATCTCTTTAGAAAGAGGGACAGATGAGAGTTACTGATGGTGGGCAGTACACTATGTAACATAAACATTAATGGAACTTCAGACAGAGTAGAAACGAACTTACTGAAGTGAAATTTAATGGCAAGGCAGTACAGCATTTGACATACAGATTGTGATGAATGAGTGAACAAGTTTACCTAAATATCCGGAAATACTGTGGTATCCAGAGTACTTTTTCAGCATGGCGCCAGTCCAGGAGAAGAGGCTTTAGTAATTTTAACATGAGAATACTGTAGTGTAATGGCAGGGCTTCTCAGGATCGGGAGGCTCAATGTTTTCCTGAGGTGCTCCCTCCTCCTATACAGCATTTGTGATCTATGAACGTACACTACTGGCCATTAAAATGGCTACACTACGAAGATGACGTGCAACGGACGCGAAATTTAACCGACAGGAAGAAGATGCTGTGATATGCAAGTGATTAGCTTTTCAGAGCATCCACACATGGTTGGCGCCGGTGGCGACACTTATAACATGCTGACAAGAGGAAAGTTTCCAACCGATTTCTCATACACAAACAGCAGTTGACCGGCGTTGCCTGGTGAAACGTTGTTGTGATGCCTCGTGTAAGAAGGGGAAATGCGTACCATCACGTTTCCGACTTTTATAAAGGTCGGATTGTAGCCGATCGCGATTGCGGTTTAGGGTATCACGACATTGCTGCTCGCGTTGGTCGAGATCCAATGACTGTTAGCAAAATATGGAATCGGTGGGTTCAGGAGGGTAATACGGAACGTTGTGCTGGATCCCAACGGCCTCGTACCACTATCAGTCGAGATGACAGGCATCTTATCCGCATGGCTGTAAAGGAACGTGCAGCCAAGTCTCGATCCCTGAGTCAACAGATGGGCACGTTTGCAAGACAACAACCATCTCCACGAACAGTTCGACGACGTTTGCAGCAGCATGGACTATCAGCTCAGAGACAATGGCTGCGGTTATACTTGACGATGCATCACAGACACTTTTTCGGATTAATCCAGGTTCTGTTTACAGCAACATGATGTTCGCATTCGTGTTTGGCGACATCGCGGTGAACGCACAATCGAAGCGTGTACTCGTCGTCGCCATACTGGCGTATCACCCAGTCTGATGGCATGGGGTGCCATTCGTTACACGTCTCGGTCACCTCTTGTTCGCATTGACTGCTCTTTGAACAGTGGACGTTACATTTCAGATGTGTTACGAGCCGTAGCTCTCCGCTTCATTCGATCCCTGCGAAACCTTACAATTCAGCAGGATAATGCACGACCGCATGTTGCAGGTCCTGTAGGGCCGCTCTGGTTAAAGAAAATGTTCGACTGCTGCCCTGGCCAGCACATTTTCCAGATCGCTCACCGCCCGCATCTCGTGGTCGTGCGGTAGCGTCCTCGCTTCCCACGCCCGGGTTCCCGGGTTCGATTCCCGGCGGGGTCAGGGATTTTCTCTGCCTCGTGATGGCTGGGTGTTGTGTGCTGTCCTTAGGTTAGTTAGATTTAAGTAGTTCTAAGTTCTAGGGGACTGATGACCATAGCTGTTAAGTCCCATAGTGCTCAGAGCCTTTTGAACCATTTAGATCGCTCACCAACTGAAAATGTCTGGTCAATGGTGGCCGAGGAACTAGCTCGTCACAATACGCCAGTCACTAATCTTGATGAACTGTGGTATCGTGTTGAAGCTGCATGGACAGCTGTACCTGTACACGCCATCCAAGCTCTATTTGTCTCAATGCCCAGGCGTATCAAGGCCGTTATTACGGCCAGAGGTGGTTGTTCTGGTTACTAATTTCTCAGGGTCTATGCACCCAATTTGCGTTAAAAAGGTAATCACATGTCAGTTCTAGTATAATATATATTGTCCAATGAATACCCGTTTATCATCTGCATTTCTTCTCGGTGTAGCAATTTTAATGGCCAGTAGTGAAGATTCTTTCTATCTCCATGACTTACTGATACAGGATACAGCGTGATTCGTCACACTAAATCACACGTTTCCAGTCATCCACTGTCCAGTGGCTTGGCTCCTTAGATCACTTCAAGCGTCGTTCAGCAACGACT
The DNA here is from genome assembly GCF_023864275.1 of Schistocerca cancellata. Lineage (NCBI taxonomy): Eukaryota > Metazoa > Arthropoda > Insecta > Orthoptera > Acrididae > Schistocerca > Schistocerca cancellata. The sequence continues at coordinate 206,931,795 of NC_064631.1, read as the reverse complement.
TCAGAAAAGTGTAGCATATTAGGAGGTGCCTGACCATTGTACCTAGTTACAGTTAACTTTCTACATTCAGTCATTTTGGTGGTAGGACCGCCGGTATCACTTTGAGTGTTTTCTCCCTCGGACATCACGTGATATTTTTACAGTCATCTTCCATAACGCTTGACGATTCCTGAACGTCAGAACGTGATGTGTGCCTGATTTTGTTTGAGCTGTGGTTGTTTCTTAGCGTTTCCACTTCACCAACAGTTGGCTTGGGTAGCTTTAGAAATGTGGAAACGTGGGTGATGGATTGTTACTCGAGTGTCCAGTGAATATTCTAAGCCTCTGAGCTCTCCTGCCTGACACATTTTGCTGTAAATGCTTCTCTATTGGCAACACAATTACTCGCCACCTCCATCTGTAATGACAGATACTCCTTTCACAACAGCTAGTACTCAATACCCACAATATAAGAGTATCTGATTACCTTTGTTCAGATAGTTATGATGTACATTGCCTCTCGTCCCTCTAGTTTTTCTGATGGCATGCCAATTAAAACAAACGTATGTTTACTACTTGGTTTTACGACAATATTGTTACTTTAGTTGTGTCTATAAAGCGTTAGTGCAGCTAGGCGGCTTCTGTATTAGGTTCAAATTTTGATCAAGACTGCGTTATTTTCCAAATACTTGTCTACGAAACTGAACTGGCGACATCAGATGCTTATGAATGTACCTTGAGGCAGCCAGACATTTTTAGATCGAAGGAATGCCCGACTGCATACATGTTAATTTGCAGCCTCACTTCTTCACTTCCTCTGTGCCCACAAGTGAGTCCCAAATTTTTAACTTTCTCTCATCGCCTCATTGTTGATTTCCCGCCATCGTCTAAGCGACTAGCACCCTCAAACTGAAGTCGTTCCTTCAACATGTGTTAGAATACCACGTGACGTTACCTGGCTAATGTCAGGCTACAAAGCCGCTTCAGAGAAGACTGACTTTGCTCCCAACAGACAGTCTTCTGCTGGGGAATAAGGTGGTGACTATTGTCGAACTCCCGAGTCTTCACAGGATTGACGTGGTCGGTATGAGGAGAAGGTATTTAACTAGATTCGCGTTTAGTGTAGTTTCTAAATCAGTCTATGCCAATAAAGGAATGGTTCCTTCATTAATCGCATAGCCCCGTTCTTTTATTACGCGTATTAATCCTAAGCAGCGCTTCTTTGAAGTGTATGTACGCCTTGTGGACGTGACATTAGAATGCAAGCATCACTCTAGTTCCCTTTCTTTTTAGTTTCGCATTCCAACTGTGTGCGAATATGCAGTTAAAGCTGGACATATATCGATGTTGCATGAACGTTGTCCTGACATTAAAGATGGACACGTGGTATGTTCAGAGTATTCCACCTAGTACTACGTTCATTACCATAGACTGCACTACACAGGCATCAGCGCTCACCTCGTTAGCAGCGAAGACAAGGGTTTATTGGTCTCAGGGACGGCTTGAAAGTTTGCGGTCGCCACAGTGCTGTCGTCCGCCCACGGTCGACTGCCCGCGGTCGACCCGGTCGGCTGCGAAATTCGACCTGTCGATACCGGACGGCCGTCACGAATAATAGAGACAGTCGACCGAAGCCCTCTCCCCTCTGATGCCGTGATGCCAGTTAGATGTCACAGGATAAGCTGCGTCAACACGCCATCGTCCAGTCGGAAAATGTCTCTGCCTCTGAAGCAAATTTTGCATCCGCTCTTTGTTTATCTTTCACTGATTATCGAATCAGGCTACTGACGCAGTGCGATAGGACACCGTGGTAAAAGGGAGTAGGATACATACATGATAGCTCTGGTCACTATTTTACACGTAGACTTATTTATGTATCTCGTTTTTATTTCCCAATGAGAAGTCATACTATAAGTGGAGTCACTGTGTACTGAACGTTCTGAAAGTTAGTCAAAAAAAGCAGAAAAGATGTGTGCATATGCTGGTTTTAGTGGACGGAAGACCGATGATAATTTACTGTCAGTAAGACAATTATTATGTTCATAATAAACTAAGTAACGAAGTAACAGTGTGGTCTACTACTATACTGTTAACCTATTTTTGTACATACACTACGGATTTACACGACCACGACATTGTTGTATGTCTCTTATTGTTGACACTCGAAAATAAAGAGCTAGGCATAACCTTCTGAAGAAGGACACTAAGCGTCCGAAACCGGTAAAGGAATTATTTCTTTTATGCAACTGGTTCCTTATTATTTCAGTACATACAGCTACAGCTGCTGAGGATGGGTGAAATAATAAAATGAAAAGTACTCTAAAGTCCTTAACTACCAAAAACTATTCGCTCGCAGAAGCAATGGGACAGGCAAGCGCTACGAGCGAAAAAAGGAGGTTTGAAGCTACGCTGGGGAAGCTTTCAAGCTGTTACCTTATTCAGAAGAAATTGTTGTTGCTCATTATTTTGCCAAAGTAGATTACTTTAAAACCTTGATTACTCATTCAGTAATGAATGAATACCTTGTCGTACCAAAGATATTGTCTGTTACTGAAGGGACAGAGGTTGACGTGCCATTCCTCAAAGCATAGGTGTATTGCGCTTGTGTTGATCGCATCATTGTAAAAATAAAAAACAAGTCGCCTGTTTTTAGTTGCGTTGCAGTGTTATTATTTCAATCTAATTATTCCTAAACCTTCACATGTTTCTTAACAACTTTTCCTACGTGGAGACTGCAGTCATATAGAACATTATGAAATGAATTTGCATCTAATTGTAAATTACCGTTAATTTATTTCACACAAACATTATTTCGGCTTTTAGCCATTCTCATGAGAATGGTGGGATTCTACGAAATATCTGACCCATCTACGTGATATCATTGTCGAAAAAACGTTAGAAAAATACGTGTCTTCTTGATCCTAACATGTCTCATAGACCAGGGTAACATTTCAAAATGTACTTGAGAATGGTTGGAAGGCCGAAATCATGACTTCGTTAAATAAATGAACAGTAATTTCCAGTCCAGTGGCGGAAATGTCTTAAAATGGTAAAACTCTACTTGGAAATGAAAATACCGACTGCTTGTTTTTTCAGTCACGAGGGTTCAGTCCATTTTACAACACGTCCGATTAGTTTTGAAGTCGAGTGTAAACACAGACTGTTATCATTTCCAAGTACATTATCGTTCTTCTTACACTTTATTATTGTTCCTACATACCAGCAACTATTTATACAGTATACACTAGTACACCCAACTCAGTACTACTTCCCACCATCACAACTATTTATACTGTTAGTAAAAACTACACCAGGTACACATTCGATCTCTAACGCTTTACAACATCAGTTCTTGTCTGCCATACTCCGCAGTGCACCCCATCGCTCCCAGGACCGTAGGATATCCTGCCACTTACTTGGAATCTGGGAAGGCTGTTACGGTTTCGTCTCTCTCTGCCGTTGTCTGTCGGCTCTCTGGTTGCAAGGGACAGCTCCCCTTTGCTGAAGGAGCTTCGTTGTTGCCGATGAGGAGTACCCTACATGCTGGACCATGGTACCCTTTTCATAGCTCCTTGGGTGACGAGGTACGGCCCACGGCTGCGTTTCCACTCTCTGTGACCAGCCTAAACAGTATTTTTAATGAGGACAGTGCAATGCTCTTAAATCGTAAGTAATAATAACATTTAAAATAGATTCACATTTAATATTTAAGCAAGAGTTTAGGCACCTGATTTGCAATGGAATGCTGTCACAGTGAGCTGAACAAATAAGGAATGTTATTGCTATATTTGTTTGTGGTCGGTCGCCTGTACAAAATCAGTTGCAGGACATTGTTTGGTTCTAATGTGAGCTTCGTATGTCTTTTGTTTACTCTAACGTCTCAACACATACAATACTGAAACAGAGGAAAGCTTTCTAACAAAATGAATATAAACTCTCTTGATGTTGACTGAGAAATTGCTCGAAAAAAATCACCTCAAATACTGACGCCCAACGCTCTCAAGAAGCTTACTCAAAATATCCCATCAACACTGTTGGGGTTGGGGGGGGGGGGAGTAGAGGGGGGCCTCGAATACGCGGATGACTTCTTGGGAAATGGTATAAGCGTTTCTGATCTCTCCAGCTTACAAATGCAAAGTAAATGATTCCGAGACCCACGAAATAATATAATTAATGAGGCAACTCAAGGTACGCAGCAAATTCTGCATATTGTAAGATGCTCAACATTGCGACACATACTCAAAACTCGGTAGACGTGCGCCCAAGTTGGTGTGAAGATTATGAGTCTCTTTCCCACTGCGGCATAATCGCAAGTCTCTTTCCCTCTGTGGCAGGAAGACAATTGCTCAAATTTTCCTCTATCGAACACCAACAGTCAAATCGTTGAGAAATTCAACATGGACGAGCGGACACCAAGCCACTGACACTTGTGAACACTACGTATATCAAAATACGTGACTATGGAGAACCCTGCAGTAATTTATCAGCCTTGGCGTACAGAACGCATCTTAACATGCAAGAGGCTGGTATCGGCTGTTAGCCATCTTCCACTGACTTGTCGAGCCCTTTGCGCCCAGGCACGGTGGCGGGCAAGACTCAATTAATGGAATAACTGGATTTGGAGTAAAAGGCAATGAATTTTCTCATGGAGGCTGAGTAGTGCTCTGGCGTCGTATTCTGAGATAGAAATACAGGCATAGAGTCATGCGTTTATCAGAATTATACTCTATGGGCTTGTAGCGGCTTAGCGGAGGTTGCCTTAAAAGCAGAGAGCTTCATCCATTGCCAAAGCGTATAGCAGGGGCTAACTCCAACCACTTTCACGAACTTTTGTGACCGCCATTTCCCTTCTCTAGAGCCTCTGTGACTAACCGCCTGTGGTGAAACCAGATTACAGAACGAACAAACAGATAAGCTCGTTTCTTAACAAGATAATTTTCTGTCACTTCCTAACTCAAGCCTTGTACTTTCCTCAAAAATAGCCAAGGAATGAGCATAAAAATAATGTAATGTCGCGCAGCGATCATGTCACAGGTGTGGTTGTAAACATTTTATGAAAATAAGCGAATGGTAATCCACTACTAGCGTGAAAAGGAAAGGCCGAAAACAAGTGTACTGCTAGCAATGTGGCGGTAGATAGACATTAAATGTGTCAACTTCAATAATGATCGCGTTTTACTGTGACAGCGTTTTATTATAAAACTCTGAAGTCCAGTCTGGACCGTTTGGCTGTTGTTAACTGAATGCTGCGAAAAATTTATGCTTCAAAAATTTTATAATAGTAATGCGAAAAATTCATGCTTCAAAATTTTATAATAGTAATTCCGCTCCTCTTGTGAACACCACATCTGAAAAATTAATCAGCCATTAAAACAGTGACAATTAGCCTAGAGCTAAAGAAATTAATTGGGGAAAGGATTCTAAGGAATTTCAGGACGAAAAATGAATGAAATTAGGAGAGACATCATATAGTCATCGTGACTTTTTTGTTGTAATGAAGAAGACCTATTGGAATGGACTGGTGAGTCGCAGTTAACGATGGTTTACATAGTGGACTGTGTGCGATAATTTCGAGAAACACGTGAGGCAATGATTCCCCCTAGAAATCAGGCACCACTCAGGGTAGTTGGTGTACATATTTGCTTGTGGGAAATGTTACTTAGAACAGGATCTATGTGCCGTTTTCATCATACACTACATCAAGTTTGTTAGTTGCAGCAAACCACATGCAGTCTACATCTTCACCAAGACATTGCTCCGCCCTATCCAGCACAAATAGATTTCAGAATGATTTGTGCCTGTGTGACCTTTTACTTAACATCATATCCATACAACACGTGTAACGCACATGTGACAGGGCATGTTTCTAAATGGGTTCGCCTTGGAACCAGCTTGGTTCAATCACCGTGATCTGTGGAGTGATTATAGCTCAAGATGACAGCTAACGGTTTTGATGTCTCGTTGCAACGAGTCGCCACTAGCATTATAAAGTAAGTATGTGCTACATTCTACTATGTAAGTAAACAGCTACCATACTAAACGACCAAAGACTACTACGTTGCTCAGCACTGCAGCTTCCGTCCTGAAATCTACTTGTTATTGTGGATTGCTTAGGTTTGTCTAACATACCAAAACTGAGGCGGGAATGAATTAATTAGGAACGAGAAGTTGCAGGTGCGTTCTGCACAAATAAGATGATAGGCATCGTATAGTATCATTTTCCATAGTGAATTCAAGCAACTTTCTTTTGAAATAACTTACTTAAGTAGATTACAAGATAGTGACCTCACTCTATGCTGCACAGATTACCGAAGAAAGTGAAATATAATTTTAGGATAACCGATTTTCAAATGTCAAAAAGAATGAGAACTGAAAGGCCAGTTTTAATGCCTATGTATGCTCTCCACACATAAACCTAATAGTCAATGAGGAACTGGAGTGCAGCGTTAGGGGAAGGAGTTGAAGAAACGTTTACGGGAGAAATGAGATTGGGACAAGGAATGAGAGAGGAGAAAGACCAATTGAATTTCAGCTAGTAACAGCGAATGCTCTGTTCAACGATCACAAGAGGAGGAGGAATACTAGGAAAAGGCCGGGGAAAGTTCAGTTAGAGTGCTTCATGGTCAGACAAATATTCCGAAATCGGATACTGGATTGTAAGGCGTACCAAGAAGTAGATACAGACTCAGGTTATAAAAAAATTATCGTATGGCGTCAGTGGTCGTGAGTTCCCAGGCGGGAAGTTCGGCCGTCTTATCGAGTGTGACGCCACATTGGGCGACTTGTGCGTCGACAGTGGGGATGAAATGATCAGAACAGTACAACACCCAGACCATGAGGGAAGAAAATCTCTCACCCCAGCCTGGAATCGAACCTAGCCCCCAGTGCGTGGCCCGCCAAAGCGCTGACCTTTCAGCTATTGGGGCGGACACTCAGGTTACAATAGAGTAGTGATAAAGAGTGGGTTGAAGTTTGAAGGATTAGTCAGGAGGAATCAATACGAAAGGAGGTGGGATACGGACGGCCTAAGGAATGAGGAGATAGCTTCGAGTAAGGAAAAAGCTCAGTAGGCAGTACTTCTGAAGAGGAATGGGCACCTCTAAAAAGGGCAATCACAGAAGCTGGAAAGGAAAATATACGTACAAAGAAGACAACTGCGAAGAAACCATGGTTAACAAAAGAAATACTGGAGTTGATCGATAAAAGAAAGAAGCACAAAAATACTAACGGAAATTCAGGTATACTGAAATACAAGTGGCAGACGAATGAAATAAAATAGGAAGTGCAGGGAAGCTAAGACGAAATGGCTCCACGAAAATGTGAAGAAATCTACCGAAAAATGATTGTTGGAAGGACTGACTCAGCATGTAGGAAAGTCAAAACAACATTATATGAAATTAAAAGCATTTGTGGTAACATTAAGTGTGCAACGGGAAATCCACTGTCAAATGCAGAAAGGAGAGCGGATAGGTGAAAACAGTACAAATTGAAGGTGTCAGTTAGGGAGAAGATTTGTCTGTTGTGATAGAAGAAGAAACAAGAGTCGATTTAGAAGAGGTAGGGAATCCAATATTGCAATCAAAACTTAAAAGTAATTTGGAGGACTCAAGACCCAATAAGGGAGTGGGATAGATAACATTATAACAGAATTTTTTAAATCATTGCGGAAGTAGCAACTAAACGACTACTTACGTTGGTGTATAGAATGGATCAAGCTGGCGACATACCATCTCACTTTCAAAAAAATACCATCCACACAATTCCGATGATTGCAACAGATGACAAGTGTGATGGTTATCACACAATCAGCTAATTAGCTCATGATTCTAAGCTGCTGACTGAAATAATGTACAGAAGAATGGAAAAGAAAATTGAGGAGTGTTAGGTGACATTCAGTTTGGCTTTAGGAAATGTAAAGGCTCCAGAGAGACAGTTCTGACGATGCGGTTGATAATGGAAGAAAGAGTAAAGAAAAATCAAGATACGTTCATAGGATTCGTTGGGTTGTGAAAAACAGTCGACAATGTAAAATGGTGCGTTATGTTCAAAATTCCGAGTGAAATACGGGTAAGCTATAGAGAGAGACGTATAACATACAAGAGTCAAGAGGGAATAATAAGAGAACGAAGTGCTGGGATTAAAAACGGTGTAAGGTAGGGATGAAGCCTTCGCTGCTACTGTTGAATCTGTGCATCGAAGAAGAAATTATGGACATAAAAGAAATTTTCAGGAGTGGAATTAAAAATGAAAGTGACAAGATATCAATGACGTGATTCGCTGTTAACATTGCTATCCTGAGTGAAGGTGAAGAAGCATTACAAGACGTGCTGAATGGAATAAAAATTCTAATGATACAGAATGTGGAGTCACAGTTAATCGAAGAAAGACGACAATAATGAGAAGCAACAGAAATGAGAACAGTATGAATCTTAACATGAGAATTAATGCTCACAATGTAGATGAAGTTAAGTAATTCTATTACCTAGGTAGCAAGTAACCAAAGTCGGACGGACCAAGGAGATATCAAAAACAGAGTAACACTGGCAAAAAGGAAATTCCTGGGCAAGGCAAGTCTACTAGTATCAAACATAAGTCTCAATTTGAGGAAGAATTTGTAGGAACGTACGTTTGCAGTACGTTTGGAGCACAGTATTGTACGGTTGTGAAACATGGACTGTTGAGAAAGCAGAGCAGAAGGGAATTGAAGCACATGATATTTGGTGCTACAGACGACTGTTGAAAATTGCGTGGACTGCTAAGGTAAGTAATGAAGAGGTTCTGCGCAGAATCGGAGACGAAAGGAATACGTGGAAAACACTGACATGGTGAAGGGACATGAGACATGAGAGAATAAGTTCCATTCCATTATATTGAGTTGGAGAGGGCAAAAGTTGTAGAGGATGACAGAAATTGGAATACATCCAGCAAATAATTGAGGACGTAGGTTGCAAGTGAGGATTTGTAATTAAGGGAGCCACTCGATCTCCGCGAAAGAAGAAGCTTTCAAGGTTTGGCGTTGAAAATGGAATCTTTTGCCCAACTTGTATCAAGTTGAGAAGCACTTAATTATGTTGAAATCAAAATAGAAGTTTATTGGTTTGTGCCATTCGTGACAAACACGTTACTCTTAGCGTATCTTAGGAAATAACGTAGCAATTAAACCATTAGGCTGCCGGATTTTGATTCTAGGTTCTCAACAGAAATCATAGTGTCATTTTAGACTCTGTTGTCCTGCCATACACAGTTTGGGACTTACTTTAGGGGAAACACTAAGCAGAATGGGTATTTGAATTTAAAAAATCAAAATAATCCAAACATCACCGTCATTTTTTCATATCTGTCCTGTCACTTTTAATTAGAGCCTCACCAAAATTCCAATTAATTTCACTCACGCACACGCTCATCAGAAGCCGGCCGAAGTGGCCGCACGGTTCTGGCGCTGCAGTCTGGAACCGCGAGACCGCTACGGTCGCAGGTTCGAATCCTGCCTCGGGCATGGATGTGTGTGATGTCCTTAGGTTAGTTAGGTTTAACTAGTTCTAAGTTCTAGGGGACTAATGACCTCAGCAGTTGAGTCCCATAATGCTCAGAGCCATTTGAACCATTTGAACGCTCATCAGTATTGCAACTCTTCCGTACAGTGTCCATTTTCCCAGAGACTACTGAAATAATAGCCACCCGTATTAAGGATCCCGTTATTCATATTTACTGTTGTGTAAATGATAACGTCACTTTGTAAATAATCACATCAAAATTCTGTATGTTGTCAGAGATAACGTTTGTTTCACGTTCTACAGTCATCATTGTAAATTTATCACACAGTTTGCTACGTGTGACAACAAGAGACGTCACCTTCTGCATTAGTTAACAATAGTGGCAGATTTTAGATCATCCATTGTGACAAGTTTCACGACACAAAGTCAAGTGACTTGCAAGAGACAATCGTTTACTACAAAGTCGCTCTAGCTCCTCCGCTGGAAAACGTGTCTTACATGTTTGACATAAAGTACGTGAGACTGATGTTCAGAACAGGTCAATTAGTAGCGTTTTACTTCAAATTAGGTTCCTTTTAAGTCAACAAACGCCTTAGTTCATTCCTTTGATAGCTGGAAATTTTCTAACAGTTGTTTTTTGTGGGCAGCACAAGCGCACGGCTGTTAAAGCTGTGGTGTCACCGCCAGACACCACACTTGCTAGGTGGTAGCCTTTTAAATCGGCCGCGGTCCGTTAGTATACGTCGGACCCGCGAGTCGCCACTATCAGTGAGTGCAGACCGAGCGCCGCCACACGGCAGGTCTAGAGAGACTTCCTAGCACTCGCCCCAGTTGTACAACTGACTTGGCTAGCGATGGTTCACTGACAAAATACGCTCTCATTTGCCGAGACGATAGTTTAGCATAGCCTTCGGCTACGTCATTTGCTACGACCTAGCAAGGTCAGTTACCATTAATATTGTGAATCATGTACCGTCAAGAGCGACGTTCACCATTAATGGATTAAAGTTAAGTATTCCACCAGCTACGTCCGTTTTTCTAAATTCTAATTTCGTTGTCTTGTTCCAGACCTCACGCCAGACTGCGTGAGCTAAAACGCGTGCATTTCGGCCTCCTCTAGTAACACGGTGTTGGCTCTCCTGCCAACCACAACAAAAGCCATAGCTGTAGTAAACTACTGGCTCTAAATTGATCATTCCTCATAGCATGTGACTCACATTTAGGACTCTGCCTCAGGTCTACAACCGTTGCACACTAATTCACTACTCCCTATAAATCATTAGTAATATGACCAGACTTGCTCTTTATTTTTCGTCAGACTATCTACTACAATAACGATTCCGTTTAAAAACCAGTAACTACTAAACAGACTCGCAGGAGAGAAAGGTAAGCAACACTTGGATCCGATTTAAGTGGACAAAACAAAAGAAATGTCAAAGTTAAATATCCCTTCGCGGAGGAAGCTTAAGCTCGGAAATGAACAAGAATGACGTAACACACCAGGCAAGTGGAATCGTCACAGCATTTGTCTTAAGTGTAATTCGTGCCAGCAGCCTAGGTTATGCGATTGATACAACTGAATATTATTGGTTAAAGCAGTTATTTTCTTCCCTATACAGCTCCCTCTCGTACCATGAAAGTTAATCCTTGATTTCTTAACACACGACCTATTATACCGTAGTTTTCTCTTCGTCAATGTTTTCCTTGGATTCAAATCTTCGCTAGTTCTGCGGAGAACCAGCTCACTCTTTATCAATCAATCTACATAATTTGTGAATCCTTCACTGTCATCAGTACTTCCGTCATTCTTGTTCATTTCCGAGCTCAAGCTTTCTGCTCGAAGCGATATTTAACTTTAATATTTCTTTAGTTTTGTCCGCGTAACTTAAATCGAATCCAAGTGTTGCTAGCCTTTTTCTCCTGCGAGGCTTTTTAGAAGTTCCAGTTGACAAATGTGTAATACACTGACGCGCCAAAGAAACCGGTATAGGCATGCGTATTCAAATACAGGGATATGTAAACAGGCAGAAGACGGTACTGCGGTCGGCAACGCCTACATAAGACAACAAGTGTCTGGCGGAGTTGTTAGATCGGTTACTACTGCGGGTTATCAAGATGTAATTGAGTTAGAACGTGGTGTTGTAGTCGGTGCACGAGCGATGGGACACAGCATTTCCGAGGTGGTGGTGAAGTGAGGATTTTCCAGTGCGACCATTTCACGAGTGTACCATGAATATCAGGAACACGATAAAACATCAACTATCCTACGTCCCTTCGGCCGGAAAGAAATTCTGCAAAAACCTGACCACAGACGATTGAAGAGAATCATCAACGTGACAGAGGTGCAACCCTTCCGCAAACTGCTACAGATTTCAGTGCAGGGCCAACAAAAAGTGTCAGCGTGTGAACCATTCAACGAAACATCATCCATACGGGCTTTCGGGGCCGAAGGCCCACTTGACTACCCTTGATGACTGCACGACACAAAGCCTTACGCCTCGCCCGGGCCCCTCAACAAGGACATTGGACTGTTGATGACATGTTGCCTGATCAGACGGGTCTCTTTCAAATTGTATCGAGTGGGTGGATGTGACCGGTGTGAGACATCCTCATGAATCCATGCACCCTGCATGTCAGCAGGAGACTGTTCAAGGTGGTGGAGGTTCTGTAATGGTGTGGGGCGTGTGCAGTTGGAGTGATGTGAGCCCCCTGATATGTCTAAAAAACTACTCTGACAGGTGACACATACCCTAAGAATCCCGTCTGATCGCCCTGCATCCATTCTCTCCATTGTGCATTCCGATGGACTTTGGCAATTCTAGCAGGACAGTGCGACACCCCATACCTAAAGACTTGTTACAGAGTGGCTCCAGCAGCACTTTTCTGAGTTTTAACACTTCCACTGGCCACCGAACTCCCCAGACATGAACATTATTGAGCCTATCTGGGATGCCTTGCAACAGGCTATTCAGAAGAGATCTCCATCCGCTCGTACTCTTTCGGATTTATGGTGTCAATTCCCTCCAGCGCTACTTCAGATATTAGTCGAGTCCATGCCACGTGTGTTGCGGCACTTCTGCGTGATCGCTTGGACCTTACACAATATTAGGCATGTGTACCAGTTCCTTTGCCTCTTCGATGTATACTTATCACGTGTGGGTACTACGGTACTAAATGTCAACTCGTATAAAACAAGGAGAAAAATCAGTACATTGTTATATTACACAAACAAAAATACATGTAAATTTCTGTATTGTAACATATTTCAAAGTTTCTGTGTCATTAGACATTGTGAAAAGTAAAGTTCAGCCACAAACATGCACCGTCAAACATAAAAATCTCCCACGAATATCTCATGTGGGCGCATAATTCTCTCACAAGGCATAGCTGTAAACTAAAGGCAGCTGCCTTTTTCTATCAAAGACGATACTATCGTGCAATGCATATATCACAACCCCCAACAATGCTATGATCTATCGTAAAATCTTTGAACAGTACGTCAAGTCGTAGCAAATCCTAAAAACAATACTGTAGTTAGGATGATATGTAGGCACCCAAGTAGAACGACGAACAGGACATGTTAAAATCTAATGCCGTTGTGTAGAATAAGTTGGTGGCTGTTTCTCAAGGGGCCTGTAAATGCCACTTGGACACATCTGCTTTCTCATCTACCAGGGTGATACTATCCTCTAATATAGTGCAAAAATTCACAACTTTCTATAAATTTCACAAAAACCACCGTTATTCTTCAAAGTGCCATACACTCAGGCTGTCTCTGAGGCTACCCAACGGAAGCTCCGCGGTCTTGAGATGCTTAGCCACCGCCGATAGCCATTCTTATTATATCATTTAGTTTCTATTGCAGGGCATTGCAGACATCCTCGTAGTTGTCAGTTTGAGTACTATTACGACGTGCATGCTTGTCCGAAGGAACACTGCATCGTATTTTTAAACTACGCAGACAATGCAGTACACAGACAATGAATCCACCGACAAATGGCAAGCACACGATGGACGACATATATAAGTTTGGGTCTGGCCGTGTGTCGTGCTCGGATAGCCTAATGGTAAGGGACCCCTCGGGATAAGCAGGAAATCTGGATTAGATCCCGGTCCGGCAAAAAATTTTCGTTGTCGTCATTCCTTTCTACAGCTGATGGTTGGCTCTATTCACAACCGCGAATACATTTCATGTAGCGATGAAATAAGTTCTGTGCAAGAAACAAGCCGCATCCCTGTTCCATAATCCAACCCCGAAGTTCATTTCAGCGTTGGTGAAATCTTCTCGGGTTATTAGATGAGTACTGTCGTTGTCGTACCGCAACGCTTCGACGTGTTTTCTGTTCGTCTATTTCGCCTGAAGATGACGAGTAGCAGAAGCGTCGAAACGTTGCGACGAAGCGTCTGATAACAAGTCGACATTTCATTAATAAGTTTGCGGAGAAAGTCTGAATTTCCATTTTATTTTCCTCACTCAAAACGTGATATCGTATACGGCCTACGAATTGTTCCAGTTGCACACAGGAGGCCTGCGTCTATTGTTAAGTCTTTTTATCTTACGTTCTGATAATGGTGTAAGGGTTTTTTTATGAACAAAATTGTAATTTTGATAATGTTCTGGATGACACGCTTTGAAGTAAAGCTTCAATGGCATCTGAATATTAGCGGACAACATCTCTACAAAAGAGGCTACGCTGCGAGTGTATGTTACTGGAACCTTTGCTTGTCAGTGGAACGCAGTCGTGGAGAACGAGATAAGCCTAGTTGCATTTTGTGATAGAGTAAGATGTATTTAGGACTTGCTATGTGCCGGCAATAATTTTCTAATGTTATTTTTCATTCATGGAGAGAATTTTTTTAAATTCATTCAGAAGCCTTCAAAAGGTACCCTAATAGTGATCTTGCTGACACATACCAGCGTAGTAAATAATTTGGTCAGGGATTTACAATTGGAGATTTTCTTGATGGTGTGAATTACTGAGTTTTCTTCAAAGATGGATAGCATACGTGTTTGTAAGAAACTAAATAGAGTTTGATCAGGTTTTTCCACTATTAATGTAAAGCGAAATTTTAGTATTTCAAGTGTTCAAGTATTTATTTTATCTTAGTGATGTGAAGATATGTTAATACAGTTACTTTACTATTTTTACATGAATCAGAATTCGTCTCTTTATTTCATGTTTCACAGATATAATTTTGCTTTCCCGAGTTTCTCAGTAACAGAGTAGTGATCATTGCAGTAATGAGATTTATTACCAAAGACGTTTTGTGGATGATGTCTTTATACTTTAAAGCACACATTGCACATCTCATTGCTAGTAGTTTGAGTTTTTACTTCTTAACTAGCACAGTAGCAGCAGCCGCAGTAGTTTGGAGATAGCTGCAGCAGAGCGTTTATTCATTGCTCAAACAGGTAGGCCATATACAATTTACGTGTGACGCAACTGACATTTCAACAGTAACATACATTTCGGAAGGGGAGATTTTAGTAGTTAGCCCTAATTATATTTAATATTTCTCTCGCAGTCAGGTTATTTGCATTACTGGTAACAGGACAGTTTTCTTAAATTTGACGGAACGCCACGAGCGTTGCAGTATACAGTGTAATGATGCAATTCACATTAATCACGTTTCAAGAATAACGAAATTACTTATGAACTAAAATACCAGCTTAACTGTTTCTCTACTCACGAGTTTACCTAAACACATTATCACACAGACAAAATACCAGTAAATGTGACTATACACTATCACATAACAAGAACTAAGCACCCACTTTCCATGGGCCTTGCCTGAAACGCGTGAAGAAATGAAGCTTAAGCAATAAGTGAACTGCTATCAAAGTAATCGCCGAAAAATGTCATGCTAAGTGGCCTACGGTGATTACTAGTCATGATGATCACAGAATGACAAAGCCGGACTCAGAGGTGGTCTTGCCGCGGTAATCGCCCACCGAAGCGAAACAATGAGGTTCCGCTGCAAGCTATCCCTGTAATATAAGCCGTAATAGCTGTCGGCTGACAATTATCCTATGAGAGTAAAGAATAACGCTCACAAGTCTACAGGATCTGTGGACGTCTTATTGGTGGGCTACGTTAACGTGTTAGGACGACACCTGGTTCACTGTCAGCCACTGACACATATAGAGGACGTCTGTCGTATTCTGCTAGTTGCACCAGTTTGTGTACCGCTTAACACCAGTCGAAACCTTTGTACTAGAACGCCGTTTCCCGTTGCTGCCTGCACCGCCAAGAGGCATGGTTCAACACAATATTGAAATCCTCAAGGTGCAGATCTTTGTTCAGTGCCCTTTGGCAACAAAGTGCTGATGTTTTGTTCTTTTGTGTATAGGATCAGCTACATACCATCCAACGAACTAGCAGATGACATAATGTTCGCTGAGGAAAAGCGGCAACAAAAGAAATAAGAAAAAAGCGCACAGACAATATGTCACAAACAGCGACAATAATTCTCAAGTACATGCTGTAACGTACAATACGTAAGATTAAAGAAAGACCCACTGATGATGGTGATATTTGTCGCCAAATCTAGTTTGCGGAAATAAAAAATAAACTAATAACAAGGTGTTCTGCATCCAGGCGGACTAAATTTCTGATACTGTTGTTGCACTAAGAGAGAAAAGATGTCCTGGTAAACGGAAAAGAGAATTCCTTATCAGGAGGACATTCTCAGACACCATTTGTATTCACTGAACAAAATGAAGAATCGAGGCCAAGTCACTTATAAGACAGACATTATTTTAACCGAACATGATCAAAGAGTGTATGTCTTCCTCCAAACCACCAAGTACAGACTCTTCTGAAAATAATGTGAAATTCAAAATGAACAGGTTGTTAAAGTTCATGGATGAATAAATTGCTTGCATAACAACAGAAGACTGGAAGAACCACTGTGCACGAGTAAAGGAAGCTGAAGATCAATGTAATGGCAATCTAGGCTACTGTACCAAATGTGAGAAGTGGCACACACTCGAATACTGATAGTCATAGTGATGGCAGCAATACTGATACCGCAACTGAAGATGACACTGCGTCAGTAGACACTGTCAGAGGAAGTTAAACAGTCACGGATACTGAAAATGAAGAAACTTAAGGTGGCGCGGTTTCTAACTGTTTTTTGCGTGTGGAAATAGAGAGAGTCAAAGATATATAGTGTTATGTCAGACAATGAAATGCGTTATTTCTAATTTACACTTGTGTCTGCAATTCCTCTAAAGATCTGTGAACGTCTTCGTAACACTGAAACTACGTTTCACATCGCGATTCTTCTAAAATCAACCCGCTTACATTTTCTTAACCGAGCGAGGTGGCGCAGTGGATAGAACACTAGACATGCATTCTGGAGGATGACGGTTCAAACCCACGTTCGACCATCATGATTTTTTTTTTTGCGTGATTTCCCTAAATCGCTTCAGGCAACTGGCTGGATTGTTCCCTTAAAAGGGTACGGCCGACTTCCTTTCCGATACTTCCCTAATCCAATGGGACTGATGACCTCGCTGCTTTGTCCCCCCTCACAAATCAACCAACCAACTATTTCCTTAATGTATGTTAGTGCCGTCTCCAACTCCTTTGCTGGTCTGTTTCACCGCAGTTTCTCTCCCTCTCGCTTGCATTCCCGCTCCTGCTCATACGAGAGTGTCCTCCTGCATTGCCATGAAGTGTACACATAACGAATAACCGATATTGGAAATGTTCACTCGATTCTAGTATAAACTAAAAACCAACGAATGCTGCTCTAGTACGAACTAGCTCTCAAAAGATTTCGAGAAATCGAGACTGAAAGTTCTACGAGCTAGTTGAGTGCCACACGAGAGCTCCAGCTGGTTGAAGCTTAGCACAACAAATCTCCACGTACTACATTCGACGCTCGGCATTTATTATTAGCACTTTGTAATGAAAATATTATTCTATCTATACATAAGTGTCTATTTAATTTTCTTCTCGGGCTTTCGTTGTAAAATACGATGAAAATCCGTATAGAATAAAATACGGCGTTTCAGTCTTCGATCGCTATTCTTTATTTGCAATTACCGGTTTCGGGCTAGCTGAACATCTTCAGATCATATGTTGCAGTTACAGAGTAACTTGTCCGTGACAATCATGTTTAGTTTTGATAAATCCGTATAGAGCTTACACGACCGACAGAAAAGATAATTATTAAAGCCGACGTTACTTTTTATGAAGTGAGGAGCAAAAAGGCCGAGAACAGAATGCCTATGAAAGCAAGGGAGAAAGTCATGGAAGTTCCTGACGGCAGCACCTACCACATGTATTAGGGTGGTGAGCCACAAAAAATGGTTCAAAAGGCTCTAAGCACTATGGGACTTAACATCTGATGTCATCAGTCCCTTAGACTTAGAACTACAGAAACCTAAGGACATCACACACATCCATGCCCGAGGCAGGATTCGAACCTGCGACCGTAGCAGCAGCGCGATTCCGGAGTGAAGGGCCCAGAACCGCTCGGCCACAACGGTCGGCGGTGAACCACATTTATTCGGAAAGGAACACTAATTATAATTGTGTAGTACGAGAGTTTTGGCGAACTATAATCACGATAAAATAAGGTTGGCGATTACATGTATTTATCGCCTTCATCGCTTGTAGACACACTGGATTACTAGTTTCGACAGGACTAAGTTGCCCGGCGGGGTCAGGGATTTTCTCTGCCTCGTGATGATTGGGTGTAGTGTGATGTCCTTAGGTTAGTTAGGTTTAAGTAGTTCTAAGTTCTAGGGGACTGATGACTATAGATGTTAAGTCACATAGTGCTCAGAGCCATTTTTTGGACTAAGTTGTTATTTTCAGATCTACAGTGTACATTCATACGCACGCCGCAAATACAGTAGGCCTATGCGCTATTCAAAACGCGCATACAGTGAGCAACACAAGAGTAAGAATGTTGATAACATGAACATTTATTTAACGATGCTTTCAAGCTCGCACCAAAAATACTATGACGTTTTTCAAAGCATGTTCATCCATCCAGGTGTGTGTCTTAACTGCGAAACGAGCATTATTTTAGAGCTAAATAAACGGTAATTTCATTCTGTACAATATCTCGATTATGCCTTGTCATGAAAGAAACACAATTATTATACATTATTATTATTCATTTCCGACAAAGA
Source organism: Schistocerca cancellata (assembly GCF_023864275.1). Classification (NCBI taxonomy): domain Eukaryota; kingdom Metazoa; phylum Arthropoda; class Insecta; order Orthoptera; family Acrididae; genus Schistocerca; species Schistocerca cancellata. The sequence goes on along the minus strand of NC_064631.1, from coordinate 206,913,171 downwards.
AATTAAAAAAATATTTCTGTGATGTTAAGTCTGCCACCGCCTCCTGTGGCTGTGAAATGTGATATACACTTCTGTCCATATGACACTGTATATATAAAATTTAACTTCTATAACAAAATATTACTGCATAAAAATCCTGTGTGAAGATCGTAAATTTTCCTTACTGATTATCGGTTTCGGCTCGCTGTCGAGCGATCCTAAGAAATGTTCGAGCCATCCTTGGAAATGGTAAAGACTGCCAGTCCTACTTCCGGGATTAAGGCGGAGCTAACCATCTGTAGTAACGTCGATAGAACCGACTGTGGTCCTTTGGTGCAGAGTCGAGTGGAGGGTCTGAATGAGAGGCTCAGGCGGTTCTGTGACTGTGTAGG